>NW_024093459.1:0-12155 GCF_014356525.2 Nilaparvata lugens | reverse complement strand
CAAATCTCTCTACAAACACTGTGGCAATTGTCCCTTGAGAGATATTGTCCCCTAGAGTTTCTTTTTGTTTATCGAGTAGTTCAGTATATGTTTCGTTTTTGAATGTCTACAATATTTTCAGTAATCTCTGGTTGCTTTTGTTTTTGTAGAGGACTGTTTTTATTTTTATTAATTTAATTGTTCACAATTCTAGGTAGTACTTACTATTTCGGAATTAAAAGTGAGTAATAAGTAGATTCATTAATTGATTGTGACATCACATTTCATAAGCGGGCTGGCATAGCTGAAATTGATAGTAGCGAGCAGCAATATCGATTAGATAAGATGCCAGCCTGCTATTTCTTCGGTTCATACAGCTTTAATTATAATAAAAATTCATTCCAATACTGGTGATTATAAATGTTTGTCAAGTTATATTTTTAATTATTATTATTTACCCTCTCTCGGAAAGGTGTTCCTCAAATTATCTCTACCTCCATGTTCATTATCTATTCCTCTTTTACAATTGAGGGTGCTTACCCCCACCTCCATAACTTTGGGGAAATATCGGCGTTATCTGCTAGAGTAACGGGACTCTCTCCCGGCAACTGAGAAGGAACTCCGCCTGTGTTTTCGTCACTCTTCTCCTAGACTCCTCGGGACTTGCAAACGTAAAGGTGTGCGGAGAATCGAAGTGATTTAAAGTGGTTTAGTGAATACGCGTGTGAAAGAAGGCTGGCGGACGGAAGACTACCACCTAATGCTCTACCGGAGGATTGCTGTCTGGGGACGATACTTAAACTAAAACCGGTGAGTCCGTTCCTTATGGAAACTAGTAAAAGGGACCCTTAGGTCAATCCAAAAGTCTCACAATAGGTAATCAATATTCTAATTGAACTTATTTGACCGAACGAAGTGAGGTCTGAGATTCAAGTCGACGGTTTGGCATTTCTCTTAATGTTTAAATGTATACATGTTTAATTTTATGAGATTAACATGAAATATTTTCAATTTTTATTTATTCACACACACACACATAAGATACATCAATATGAAATAAAAATTAATCACATCAATAAAAAAACATCTATATATATATAAAAGCGAAATGGCACTCACTCACTCACTCACTCGCAGAACTAAAAATCTACCGGACCAAAAACGTTCAAATTGGTGGTAGGTATGTTCAGTTGGCCCTTTAGAGGCGCACTAAGAAATCTTTTGGCAATATTTTAACTCTAAGGGTTGTTTTTAAGGGTTTAAAGTTTGTCTTTTAGCATGTATATTCTTCTTCTCCCAATCTCTTGATTATAATTGAAATTTCCATATCATATGTTACTATAGAACTATAATCTAGGTAGAGTACCTCTTCGAAACAGTTGTTAACTGGCAACTAAATTAATAATTTTGTCAGGTTGGCATTAAGTTGAGTTGACTTTGTTAGGCTGGCACCAAGTTGAAGATTTAAATGCATTTATCGCGGAAAAATTGATTGGGCACTGCTACTTCAATCCTGGGAATATTATATTATACTCGCTTCGCTCGCCATATCCGTTTAGCCAGACGTTTAGTCTGGATCCCCGACTGGATTGTCCTGACATATGATAAAAATGCTCAAATGAAAAATGCAGGCGAGCGAAGCGAGCCTGCTGATCTCTTTCTTTGACGATCCAGTCGGGGGTCCAGGGGGCGGAGCCCCCTGGCTAGACGGATATGGCGAGCGAAGCGAGACTGACGGCTAGTATGAAATAAAAATTAATTACATCATTAAAACATTACAGTATAAAATAAATAACATAAATATGAGAACACATTACACATGTTTATATGTTGCGCATTTACGGCGAACGCGGTAATAGATTTTCATGAAATTTGACAGGTCTGCTCCTTTTCCAATAATTTTCAATTATTGCGCGTCGACGTATATACAAGGTTTTTGGAAATTTCGCATTTCAAGGATAATATAAATTTTCAGGAAAAAGGAGCCTCCTTTATACGCCATTATTAGAGTAAAAATCAGACTATAGAATTATTCATCATAAATCAGCTGACAAGTGATTACACAGATGTGTGGAGAAGCCAGTCTATTACTGTCTTTGTATAAGGTCTATAATTTCAATCATGTACTTGTGGATGAGAATACTGCGTGAGGTCTACTGTTCACAAAACTACTAGTTATATTGTACAATACGAATATAATGATATAAATAATTAGTATTATTAGTATTGTTGATTAGCGCATTCCGAATTTTCAGAAATGCTTGAAAATGATGATGCTCGTGATATCCCAAGTGAAATTTTAAAAGAATCTGAAATCCTGACTGCAAATCTACTACCACTAAAATCTAGAGATGGGTACAATAACAAGTATTCTTTATTTTGTAGTCTTTATTTATTTTGTCAGCAATACCTGTAGTGTGGCGAAAAATATCGTTTGTACCATGGGCAAAAATGTTTTACCGGCTCTCAATCTCGACCTACGGCCTCGGACTTGAAAGCCGATTTTGAGCCGAAAAAATCTCATTTTCTGCTCTAGGTGCGAAATATACTATATCTGCCTCATTACCCACGCACAAGTCTAGAGCTCATTTGGCATCACCCTCAGCAAAAAAAAAATATTTTTACAGCTGGTGGGATCTACTATAATTGTCCCCGTGTACAGCCAGTTTCATACGTTGAAACTGTCAGTTGATGAACTGGGATTCGACATGAGAAATAATCAGAGTAAAAATTTGAACGCTCAGTAGGCCTATGGATGGGAGAAATTCAGATGGTAGAATATGGATAGGTCAGACGTTGAGAAAGGAGAGGTTAAACAAAGTACAGTCATCACGAAGATTAAAATTGGAGGAAATAGGGGAGAGCAGAAACAATAAGGAGAAGGAAAATCTGAAAGTTGAATGGATGGGAAAAATGTAGGTGATGGAGGATAGAGTGGTTGAACGATGTTGATCAAGAAGGAACGGTTTGCACAAAGATTAAAATTTGAGTGAAGTAAGCAAAGACAAAAAGGAGAAGAGGAAGAAGAAGTAGAAGAAGTAGAAGAAGAAGAAGAAAAAGAAGGAAAAGGAAAAGTGTGCAGCTGTGAATAAGTAAACGCTGACGTTTGCAAACAGAAGCCGTGTCTCCATTATTCCAGCTCAAAGGGAATAATTGCAATAGTATTCCTGCCCCTATGTAGCTAGCATAGCTGAGCAGCCCTGTGTGGTTACATTGCAAATACAGGCAGCTTAGTTGCTGATCCTCCTCCTCAACATCTCCTCCTTCTACTCCTCCTTCTTCTCGTGTTTCTCCACCATTTTCCATTCCTTCATCTCCTCATCCTCTTTCACCTCCTTTCCCTTGTTCTCATCCACCTCTTTTTTTCCACCTGCTTCTCCTCCATCTCCTACTGCTTCTTGTCCTCCATCTTCTCTTCCTTCTACTCCTCCTACACCTCCTCCACTCCTTCCACTACTGCTTCTCCTCCTGCTCCTCCACCATCTCCTCTTTCTCCTTGTCCTCATACACCTCCTTCTTTTCACCTGCTTCTCCTCCTTCTCCTCCTCCTCCTCTTCCTACTGCTTCTCCTTCTCCATCTTCTCTTTTCTTCTTCTTCACCTTCTCCTCCTCCCATTACTCCTTCTTCTCCTCATCCTTCTCCTCCATCATTTCCTTCTCCTCCTGCTCCTCCACCATCTCCTCCTTTTTCTCCCAATCCTCCATTTCCTCCTCCTTATTCTACTTCTCCTCCATCTTTTCATCCTTTTCCTTATCCTCCTCCTCATGTATCTCCTCCTCTTTCTCATAATCATCCTCCTGCTCTTCCTGCTTCTCCTGCCCCATCTTCTCTTTCTTCTCCTCCACCTTCTTTCCATCTTTCTCCTTCTCATCATCTTTCTCCTCCTCCTTCTCCTCCTTCTTCTCTTCCTTCTTCAAGACTCTCTCCTCTCCTAATCCTTCTTCTTTTTCCACATCCTTCGATCCTTTTCTTCCTCATCACTCCTCACCATACTCTTTCACCACCGTCTCTAATGAGTACATTCTTGCACTTTTATTGTTCATTTTGCTCTTCTGTTTCTTCGTTTCTTGTTCTCCTTCTACTTCACCATTTTCTTCTTCTTATTCTTCTTCTTCTTCTTCTTCTTCTTCACCCTATTCATTTTCTTCTCTCTTATTTTTCTTCAGTCACTCTCTCCCATTATCTTCTGCTTCTTCTTCATCTTCTTCTTCTTCTTCTTCTCCTATTTCTTTTTTCTTTGTTCTTCCCCTCCTTCCACTCTTACTACTTTTTCTCTCTTCTCATTTATTTTCATATGCTTTTTGTCTTTATTCCTCTCCAGCTGCTTCAACTTATGACTTCTGTTATTCTTTTGCAGTTCTTTATCATTACGACTTTTTCTTCTTCTTCTTCTTCTTCTTCTTCTTCTTCTTCTTCTTCTTCTTCCTGTTCTTCTTCTTCTTCCTCTTTTTCTTTTTCGTCTCCTACCACTCCTTCCTTTTGTCTGCCTCTCAGTTTCCTGTTCTCTTCCAATATCTTCTTCTACCCCACTGTTTCTTATTGTACTTCACTCCGCCTGTACCTTTTCTTCCTCTATCACTCTTTTATCTTCGTCCTCTACAACTTCTCTTTCTCCTTTTCCTCACTTCTCACACTATTTTCCAACCTTGATCTTCCCCCACTTCTTTTCCCTCTCCACTTTCTTCCCCTTCTTCTTCCTTTCCTCTTCTTCTTGTTCCTCTTCTTCATCCTCTCTCTGTCCCTTTTTCTATTTGTCTCTTTAACTCCAGCCTCCAGGTACCTCTTCAACTTCTCCTTCTCCTTTTTCTAACTCCTCACACTATTTTTTAACTCTCTCCTTTCCCTATTCCTTCTTCTTCTCCTTCTTCCTATTCTTAAAGTACTCAATCAATCAATTCTTCTTCTCCCTCTTGTCCTTCACCCTCTTCTCCTTCTCCTGCTCCTTCTTCTTCTTCTCCTTCTTCTTCTTCTCCTTCTTATTTATCTTCTTCTTCTTCCTCTTCTCCTTCCTCCTCTTCTTAAAGTACTCAATCAATTCTTCTTCTCCCTCTTGTCCTTCACCCTCTTCTCTTTCTCCTGCTCCTTCTTCTTCTTCTTCTTCTTCTTCTTCTTCCTCTTCCTCTTCTTCTTCTTCTTCTTCTTTTTCTTCTTCTTCTACTCCTTCTTCCTCTTATTCGTCCTCTCTCTGTCCCTTGTTCTGTGTGTCTCTATAACTCCAGCCTCCAGCTACAAAAGTACACAGCCTCCAATTGTGTCTCATCTTCGATTCAAATTGATATTGACAGCAGTCGGTTCTGACAGATTGGATTCTGTAGGCATCAAAGTAATGTGTTTCTTGTGTATAGTGAGGTTCACGTTATAATGGCAGTGGAGAAAGATAGGAGATCATTCAACGGTTTCAATATGCTTTAATACATTCGAGGCCGGTTTCCGAGCTCGGAATCTGGCTAAGTTCTCCAATATTTGTAATTGATTAATATTGATGCGGAACTGAAAATAATTATTTATTTTTTGAGTTTTATTTAATTTTATAATGTCAATAATTTTCGTAAATGTTACCATAGGCAACAGCCCAGTAACAATTGTCAATAAATATCTTATCTTGAGTTCTAGACTTTGAACAGCTGGGGTCAGAAAAATTTTGCTTTCCGAAACGGGGCGTAGTCGTAGTGATAGTAACGTTTGAATTATATTTAGAAAAACTGGAAAATTGAACACAAAATAGTATTAAGAGAAAAATGGTGTAAAGTTTCAGCTTTCAGATTTATTTAGGAATGTTTAATTTCGTCAAGGAAAAACGTTTCCAGTTATTATAGAATTGAGAAAATGAAAACTGCGACTACGCCCCGTTTTGGAAAGCTAATTATCTGGTTCCAGTTGTTTCAAGTGTAGAACCATGGAGAACATAGTAGCATACTTGAGCTACGTTTACACCGGAGTTGATAACACAAGTTTTTGACATTTTTGTTATCAACTGATGTTAATTAAAAAGTTAATAACATCATTTGGAGCTGCGTTTACACCGGAGTTGATAACATGAGTTATTGATAAAAAGTTGTCAACTTGACTGAATCGATAAAAAATCTCTTGGAAAAAGTTGATAACTCGTGTTTTCAACAGAAAATTCGTTGTTATTAACAAGATTTATGTTATCCATCGAGAGTCGGTAGCTTTTGTTAATAACAGGTTACTATCTTCCCCGCAACCCCCTCGACCAGCATCCCTACCCTACAACTACAGCTGTTCCCTAATAACTACAGCTACAGACAAAACACGTGACAAAGTTAATAACATTTGTTGATAACAAAACTAGCAGCCAAAAGAAAATGTTATTAACTTATGTTGAAAACTTTTGTTTTAAACTCTGGTGTGAACGCATTATAATTTATTTACATTAGATCACATATAGATCATAATTTTAATGATCACACACATGTTTCAATACAAATTTGAAGACAATTTTTTGCTTTTTATTCCGGCTGTTATATCATATGAATACTCTCGTTAAATGAAATCATATGGAAGTCAATTATATTGTTAACAAGATCTTGTTAATAACAAGGAATTTTCTTTTTTGTGTAGTTGAGAAGTTGATATTGTGGTAATTATTCATATTGAATGAAAAAAGACTAAGAAATTGTCAAAAAAACCACTGATTTATTGATAATTAGAAAGACCGGTTTCGGTTATTACACCATTGTCAATCTCTGATAAACTCTATTTTGTTTATCAGAGATTGACAATGGTGTAATAACCGAAACCGGTCTTTCTAATTATCAATAAATCAGTGGTTTTTTGACAATTTCTTAGTCTTTTTTCATTCAAGGAATTTTCTGTTAGAAACATGAGTTATTAACTTTTATCAAGAGAAATTTTTGACGATTCAGCCAAGATAACTTTTTGTTGATAACTCGTGTTATAAACTCCAGTGTAAACGCAGCTTTACGCTATTATTTCTCTATGGTAGAACTTAGCTAAATCCTGAGTTTGGAAACCGGCCCTTAACTTCTTCTTCTTCTTCTTCTTCTTCTTCTTCTTCTTCTTCTTCTTCTTCTTCTTCTTCTCTTCTTCTTCTTCTTCTTCTCTTCTTCTTCTTCTTCTTTCTTCTTTTCTTCTTCTTCTTCTTCTTCTTCTTCTTCTTCTTCTTCATTCTTCTTCTTCTTCTTCTTCTCTTCTTCTTCTTCTCTCTTCTTCTTCTTCTTCTTCTTCTTTCTTCTTCTTCTTCTTCTTCTTCTTCTTCTCTTCTTCTTCTTCTTCTTCTTCTTCTCTTCTTCTTCTCTTCTTCTTCTTCTTCTTCTTCTTCTCTCTTCTTCTTCTTCTCTTCTTCTTCTTCTTCTTTCTTCTTCTTCTCTCTTCTTCTCTCTTCTTCTTCTTCTTCTTCTTCTTCTTCTTCTTCTTCTTCTTTTCTTTCCTTCTTCTTCTTCTTCTTCTCTCTTCTTCTTCTTCTTCTTCTTCTTCTTCTTCTTCTTCTTCTTCTTCCCCTCCTTTTAAAGTTTCATTCGTTAGAATCGACCTCAACAAACACATTCGATATCCTGACCTGCTATCATCTGTCAATGCAAATAATATTAATTACACTGTACCACATTATAACAATGACACTGAAAGCAATTACTACATACATGTTAATTGCTAATTACATGCTTCCACATATCACCCAGCTAAAAGGTATAAACTATAAACGGAGACATCAAAGGCATTCGGATTCGCATTACGCCGTGTTCGAATTAACGAGTGTGTGTCCGGTCTATTGTGACATCACTTTGAACTGTGAGCATTCTGCATGAATACTACTAGTAGTTCTGTGAACAGTAGACCTCACGCAGTATTCTCATCCACAAGTACCTGACTAAAACTATAGACCTTATGGAAATACAGCAATAGACTGGCTTCTCCACACATCTGTTTAATCACTTGTCAGCTGGTTTATGATGAATAATTCTATAGTCTGATTTTTGTTCTTATATTGGCGTATGGAGGAGGCTACTTTTCCCTTTTATATTATCCTTGAAATGCGAAATTCCCAAAAACCTTGTATATACGTCGACGGGCAATTGAAAAAGGAACATACCTGTCAAATTTCATGAAAATCTATTACTGCGTTTCGCCGTAAATGCGCAACATATAAACATTTAAACCAAAAAAAAGCCAAACCGTCGACTTGAATCTTAGACCTCACTTCGCTCGGTCAATCAATGCTTCTCATCCATATAATGCTGATAATTTAGGGTGATTCTTACTATAGTGAAGTCAACGTTATAATGACAGTGGAGAAGGATAGGAGAACAACGTTGCCGATCCTCTGTTTTGTCAATGCCTTCTATAGAAGGTAGATGTTACAGGTTAAATGATGTAATATTAACTGTTCATTCTTGTTTGAAATTATCAACTAGTAGTTCTGTGAACAGTTGACCTCACGCAGTATTCTCATCCACAGGTACCTGATGTCAACTGTTCTAAATGTTAACAAAATCAGTTCACGTTTGAATATGTATTCCATAATTTATTGATATTTATGTTAATTTAAACAATGAATAGAATATATTTCTATTCCAGAGTTTATATGATATTCATCCAGTTCCGTGACAATCTTTCTATCTGATGGAAATTCATTTTTTAGAATCAAAAATATTATAATTTCTCCAGTATTATTTAGTTCATTTGTTTATTCTTATTCACCTATTAAATTAGTTTTTTCGAATGTCATGGTACGATATAGGACAGAAAGTTCTATCATAGAGAAACAATAGCATAAGTTACGCTATTGTTTCTCTATGGTTCTATGCTTATTTAGGATTTTTTTAGACATTTTTAATTGATGAATTATTTATTAATTTTTGAGAAAACATAACAACAGGTCAATGTAACTCACTGAGCGCGGGGTCCACTGTTCACAGAACTACTAGTATTAACTGTTCATTCTCATTTAAAATAATCAATTATAATCTATTAAACAATAAATTATATTTTTCAATAGTTTCATAATAATAAAATGTTCGTAATTGGAATGAAATATTTTGTTAATTCTACATTGTTAAAAGACGATCTGGCAACAGAGCGAAGCGAGAAAGAGATAGCGCTATCCGCTTTGTTGAATGATAGACAAGGATAGCAATACCATTGTCAATTCAGGCATTGGCAAGACAGAGGATCGTCAACGTTGTTCTACTATCTTTCTCCACTGCCTTTATAACGTGGACCTCACTATACACTCTCTAATTGAACGGGAACGCGCCAACTAGTCTCCCCGACAACTAGTCTCCCCGACAGTAAAGCTCCTTTTAAAACCACATTCGAGGAGATTCACTGACTGCGTCAACGGAGCTCCTGACAGAGGTGCTTTACTGACGGGGAGACTAGTTGTCGTCAGCGTGTGAGGAGCTTAGATGTCGCCGACAACTAGACTCCTTTTTCTAGTAGGGGATTCACTGTCGGGGAGACTAGTTGACGGCAATGGTATATTTTTCCAGGGGATTTACTGACGCCTGTGATTAAAATAGCGAGGAGACTAGTTGTCGGGGAGACAGGTTGACGGCGACCCAGTTGAACTCTCCTGGTTAACAAATCAGATCTCTTGTAACAACAGAGTCGCATCTCATTCAATGAAACAATTGAAGCTTGAAATTTGATGATAGATGGTAGCATGACGACATTGTGATACTGTATGGAGTTAAGTCAGCGCAAAATTGCAGTGGGCCATTCACAAAACCCGTTCATCTATTCATACGATATGCAGCCAGTGTGTATAGAATGCAACATACTCACTGTATGCAGCCAACAAATTTTCACAGAATGCTGAGTTGAAACCACGAATTGTTATTGTTCTTGCTCAATGTGCTCCTCTTCTAAATCATCCTTCTCAACCACTCCATCATCATTTTCCATCTTCATTTCATTAATCTTCATTCTATTAATCAATTATTTGATCTTATCTACCTATATAATAATTTACTTTAACAATTTTCTGTTTTTTTTTTCTCTTTAATATTCATATTGATTAAATCTTTTACATTATTTCCATTAATAAATAAATCCTTAGTTTAAATAACGTTTTGGTAGAGAGTTAGTGGGGAGGATATTTTTAATATTCTTACCGAAGAATGAACATTGATATGTCCAAAGCTCCGCCAATTTATGTAGATGCATAACAATATGATTATTCTATAGTTATTATATTACAGATTGCTTTTTCATATCATATACAGTTCAATAATTATTTTCTTAGTCTATATTATGTAAATTCATCTATAATTTTGCTGTATTGTAAGCTATTGTATATAATGTATAAGCCAGTATATATTGTAATCTACATAAATAAAGTACTCATCAATCAATCAATCAATCCTCTTAATTATTATTATTATGTAATTATCATATCATTATTATGAATTATTATTATTTCCCCATGAACTTTCATAATCATATTATCTTGTTATTTTCATAGACTAATCTCTTTTGTACAATAATTTCACTTTGTTATTAACATTATTTTTGGATTTAAATCTACAATAATTTTCCTAATAATAACTTCAACCCCCCATTATCCCAATTATTATATCATATCGATTTTCTAATTATTGGAAATTAACTTTTCCTTTATTTTTTCCCCATTATTATTTACTCTTTTCAGTTAATTGATTCAACTCAGAATGATTTATCGTTTCTATGATTTGGTTTTTCCTCATTGATATTTTCAGTCTTAATATTTTTCGCTTATACATAATATTTCGTTTCAACTTTCTTTTTTTTCATGGTTAAGTGCTAAAGGGGAGGGTATCCTTGATACTCTCTCTGAGAATGGACTTCTTAAGGTCCAAACTTCACCGTTTCATGTGGAAACATTACAGTAGTACCTCAACTTTTGCATATTTCATCATTTTTCTTGCTCAATATTATTGTAGAACTCATCAGTTTAATATGATTCACCGTGTCATTTTACGGCTACTGGTATTTATTTTTAACGCTAGAACGTGAGTTGAATTAAGTTTTGTTAAACACATGAATAAAGGAATCTGAATCTGAATCTGAATCTGAATCCTCCTCTAACCTCCCATCACCTTCTCTGTCACTCTATGATGTCGAGTGAGTGAGTCACCAGAGCATGAAAGTATCATCTCTGCTTATTTAAATGAGAACAGGCGAATCAATTATTGAACGAGCGTTAGTGACTTCTCACTTTTGACTCATTGAAGACTAATGTCGTTGTTCGTCTGTTTGTATACTCTACAATAACTTCAGAACGAATTGATCGATCACCTTTAAAATTTGAATACGTATTCTTCAAACCTTTTCACATGTCAAGTTTGTTGGACAATGAAATTGACTGACTCCTTCGCTTTTTTTGGATACAAAAATAACATAGAAAGTGCATACTTTCATAAAAATCTGGTGTGGCGCACTCACACAACTTTCCTTGCCGTTATGGAAATTGATCACCTGACGCTAGTGTTCCCGTGCATCTCAAGTCTTACTATTCAAAGATCTGAGCCAGCTGGTGACAGGACAATAACGCTTGATGTACACGTGATCTGCTATCTCTTCATAGTGAATGATTTAATAGAATCAACAGTTTGCAATTGAATAATCACATTTTCTCAAATATGAAGCTTATTTTCAATTTTAGGTGAAAATGTTACTGGACATTAATTGAAGATATTTTCATGCCAAATCTTTTCCTCTTAAACTTTTTCGTTTAAATTATATCTGATACCTGATAATTGGGAATCTAAAATCAAACTTTTTAAAGATGGGGCGAGGCTCCTGAAATTTTTACAGATATCGGACTTGTGGCATTTGATATAGCTTATCAATGACTATTTTAGTTATGAATTTGATCAAAATCGTTGGAGCCATTTTCGAGAGAATCACGAAAAACCCTGTTTTTGACAACATTTACGCCATTTTAGCCGCCATCTTGAATTGAATTTGATCGAGATTATTCGCGTCGGATCCTTATAGTGTAAGGACCTTAAGTTTCAAATTTCAAGTCATTCCGTTAATTGGGAGATGAGATATCGTGTACACAGACGCACATACACTCATATATACCACACACCCACACACACACACACCACACACACACACACACACACACACCACACACACACACACACACACACTCAGACCAATACCCAAAAAACCACTTTTTTTGGACTTAGGGGACAAACGTATATAA
>NW_024093458.1:0-11613 GCF_014356525.2 Nilaparvata lugens | reverse complement strand
TCTCCCAGCACCAACTACATGATAAATTTCTTCCTGCCATTTTACTTTCCTTGCCCTATTACCATAGGTAGAAAGTATTGCTTTCCAAAAAAAATTAAGGTACCCTAATCTCATGTTTTCATCCGTTTCAAGGTCCCCTGAGTCAAAAAAATGATTTTGAGTGTTTGTCTGTGGTGTTGTATTGTGTTGTGTGTGTGTTGTGTGTGTATGCGTGTGTGTGTTGTGTGTATGTGTGTATGTCTGGAACACGATAACTCCATTCCTAATTACCGATTGACTTGAAATTTAAACTTAAGGTCCTTATACCATGAGGACCCGACAATAAGAAATTCAATAAATTCAATTCAAGATGGCGGAAAAAATGGCGGATAATTACTAAAAAACCATGTTTTTCACGTTTTTCCTCGAAATGGTTCTAACGTTTTCTTCAAATTAATACCATGGATAGCTATTATAAGCCCTATCAACTGGAATAAGTCTCATTTCAGGGAAAATTTCAGGAGCTCCGTAATATTCTTGAGAAAAATGGCGGATAATGACTAAAAAACCATGTTTTTCACGGTTTTCCCTCGAAACGGCTTCACGATTCCTTCAAATTATACCATGGATAGCTATTCATAAGCCTATCACTGGCATAGTCTCATTTCTAAGAAAATTCCATGAGCTCCGTAATATTCTCGAGAAAAATGGCGGATAATTACTAAAAAACCATGTTTTTCACGATTTTCTCAAAAATAACTTGACCGATTTTTTTCAAATTCAACCCTGTATAGTTATTATCAGCTCTATCAACTGGCATGAATCTCCTTTCTGGGAAAACCTGGGGGGTCCACCCTATCCTTGGGAATGGACTTAGTAACCTCCTTCTCGTGCATGAGGTAGGTAGGTACGCAGTTCATAAAAAGAACACATAATCGGATATTCCATCTGTAGAACAGCTGTTTTGACGACTTTAAAAAATGACGACAAAAAAAATCATCGAATTTCACAATTATTCACACAAAGAAGAAGTACTTTGAAAACAATTATATATACACAATACAGAAGTCTGACGTAGTTTCAAATATGAGCAAGGAAAGTACTGTGAGTGTACCACACCAGATTTTTTTCTCTGTCACTCTCATGCTAAATATGTAATAAGAGGTCCACCAATTCAGCTACTGAGATCACTTCGAACTGTCATCAATAATTCAATGGGAACCACCTATATTATCTTCAAGTAATGCTGACACTAATGCCACTACAGCAAAGCAATACGTAACACACGTATTTAGCCGCTATTGCCAAAACAGAAAACATCCGGTCATTCATTATAGAAATCCCGCAATTAACCCGAAAAAAAACATAGCTTGTAATATATGTTCCACGAATTGCAAGCTACCAGCTATCGGGAGAGAATTAAGATAATTCCAAGTATTTTCAACGCTGGAAGGATTCTGCAGTTAATGATACAGGTTGACCGAGTGAAGTGAGGTCTAAGATTAGAGTCTACGGTTTTGCATTTCTCTTTATGTATTTATGTATATGTTAACTGTTTTACGTATGTATGTTCCACATGAACAGTTAAAGACAGTTTTGAAGTCAGACTAGCCTAAGGCTACATTAGAAAAGCTAGTCCTAGTTTAATGAGAGAAACATAGATTAATCGTTGATAATTATATTCTTTGTGTATGCTATTTGTGTAATTGATGAACGCAAAATATTGTATAACATACAACATTATCAATCATTCAGTAATTTGTTTTTGGTGGTATTGCCAATATCCGTTTCTCGCTATAATATGGTGAGGTCCACGTTATAATAGCAGTATTTGATTAACATTGGTGTTGCTATCCTTGTCTATCATTCGACAAAGCAGAGAGAGCTATCCTTTTCTAGCTCCACAATGTTGCCAGGTAATCTCTCAACAATGTAGAAATATAGTAAATGAACACACAACTTTGTCATATCGTTTTTAACAATGTGGAAATATAATCAATTAACAAAATCTTTAATCTCAATTATTATGAAAATGCATCATTGAATCAATTAAAATATTTTTCTTGACGAATAAAATATAATTTTGATTACTTTTATGAATGATGAAAAGTTAATATCACACCAGACATACCGGTATCAGCTATCCTCTATAGAAGGCAGTGTCAAGGCGGAAATCGGCAACGCTGTTCCCCTATCTTTCTCTACTGCCATAAAGCGTGGACCTTACAGTAATAGACTCTGTTTTCGTGATATCCTTTACCGGTCTATCTCTCTGTTCATAGGTTACTCTTCATTTTTCTATTTCTTATTATTTTCTTCCCTTTCTAGGATGGTTGCAACTGAAAATTCTTAAAATGTTATCACTTGGAATGATACATTTGGCATTATAACATCATAGAGAAAAGATATCATAATCGATTATGCTACCTTTTGTCAAGATATGAAAAATAGTACTCATCACTATAAAGCCTAGTTTTCATTATTAGAGTTAGTGTTGAGTTCCCTGGGCAAGTACTAACTATCTTGTGAACTCTCCCAATGAAAACTTTCATGGTAGAGTACTAGTTTTTTAGTAAAGTAGAGTGGGATAGCACTGTGGGATAGTACTCTACCACTTGCCTTCCTCCACCACCGCTTCTCACTCTACTCTACCACAACTATGCTAATGAAAACAGTCTCGAGCTAGTAGAGTAGAGTCGTGCCGTAGGCTATCAAGTTTAAGAAGTATTGTTATTTATTAAAAAGTGTTAATGAGTGTTAATAAGTGTTAATTTATTTAAAAGTATTGACATCTTAAGGTTAGCTCTGTTCACTAGACAACTCACTTTAATAAATATTAATAAATTATGGAATACAAATTCAAACGTGAACTGATTTTGTTAACATTTAAAACAGTTGACATCAGGTACTTGTGGATGAGAATACTGCGTGAGGTCTACTGTTCACAGAACTACTAGTGTTTAAATGTTGCGCATTTACGGCGAAACGCCGTAATAGATTTTCATGAAATTTGACAGGTATGTTCCTTTTTTAATTGCACGTCGACGTATTTACAAGGTTTTTGGAAATTTTGCATTTCAAGGATAATATAAAAGGAAAAAGGAGCCTCCTTCATACGCCAATATTAGAGTAAAAATCAGAATATAGAATTATTCATCATAAATCAGCTGACAAGTGACTACACAGATGTGTGGAGAAGCCAGTCTATTGCTGTATTTCCATAAGATCTATAGTTTCAATCAGGTACTTGTGGATGAGAATACTGCGTGAGGTCTACTGTTCACAGAACTACTAGTCTATTATTCTCAATTGTAGTGAAAACAGTTACTCGACCCAGTAAGTAGAGTAGAGTCAGCTCGGTGGAGTTAGTATGCCAGTTACTCGACCACTAACTCTACTAGTGAAAACCAGGCTTAATAGTATTAATAGTAGTAAAGTTCTCATTACTATATATCAAGTAGACTTACATTCTTGCTTTTTTTTCTCTACTCTATGATAATACCTAGCAACTTAGAAAATCTTCCCACCCTTCATTGCTTGAAAAATAATTTCTAGCCTGGCTAGATCCAGACTGGCCCAATATGCACCTAAATACATCTGCTCAAGTTTCTACATCTGTTTGCCAATGACTTGATGACATTGGAAAATTTTAATTACTTCTTCCTCACAACAAGACCATATATAGTCTACAACAGTAGTTCTCAAAGGGGACGCGATGAATGCTCTGGGGGGGGGGGGGGCGCAAAGCTTGGTTGGAAAAGTATTTAAATTTACTTCTAAAATAATTACGATGAGCAATCTTTCTACTTTTAAAATTCTACTTGAAAATATTTTAATGAGAACTTGAATGGTTTGGCATGGATTCAAAACCCATTCAAATTCTCAATCAATGAGTGCTCCCTCAACATGATAGAAAATGAAAACCTCATTGATATCCAAGGTGACTATGCGCTTAAAATTGAGTTTGAAGAATATTCTCTCACATCCTTCTGGATTGGTGTGCAAAAGGAACACCCAATTTTGAGTGAAAAGGCATTGAAGATATTGACTCCATTTGCGACAACTTATTCATGTGAAACTGGGTTTTCTTCTCTAGCTGCCATGAAAAGTAAATTTACATCAAAACTGGATGTGACCAAGGAACTTAGAGTAGCGTAATCAGAGCTGACACCTATTTTCAACAAACTCTGTGCGAAAAAAACAAGCTCATCCTTCACACTGACGCTGTTTTTATTGTCAATTGCTATAATAAACAAAAGTAACAACTACTATGTATTATAGTATGTAGCTACAGTACCTGAATAAATTATAATTATTTGTATAGAATTTGTTGTTATATGTAGGGGGGCCCGGCTTACAACTGAATTATGCAGGGGGGCTCGAAGTGAAAAGTTTGAGAACCACTGGTCTACAAGATTACTTTGAGGAAAGAATCTCACCACACCGACATCAGGATCAATGATAAGGAAATTGAGCTCTACTGTGATGAAAAATCTGACGACCACGGCGCAAACGCGCTTCGAGTATCTGGTAAAATGGAGAAGCACATCATTCAAGGACATTGACTTTCAACAGAACCTCGAATTAGGCCTAATCAGAAGCTCCAACCTCAAATCAAACAACTTTCAAGACTCTAAACTTGAAAACACTCTTGTATCACACTTGCGTCAATCAGGTGCACCGCCGTATGATTAAGATGTTCAATACCAGATAACCGTGAAATATGCACTAAACACTGGTCTCTCAATATTGGAACAGGTCCAATAGCAACATATACGAATATTGTAGGTACACATATATTTTTTCATAAATTACACACAATTTTCCTCATCTGGTACCCTAATGACAACCATCAAAACTGTACAAGGCGCCTCTTAATGAGCTGCATTACAACTTTCTCTCACTCTATCACTCTCTCACACTCACTCTCTCCCTCTCTCAAGTTCAAGTTTTCTCTTATTTTCCTTTTTATTTCTATTATATTTATATTTTTTTCTTGTTAATTTTTCTAAGTTATTGTTTTTTTACTTTAGTTCATGGTTTTATGATGTTGTTTTAGTTGTAACTTGAAATTGTATGGAGGGTTAAGTGTAAGAGAGGGCCGGCTGCGCCCTAACTTTGCCCTACTAGATTTTCAATAAAGCAGCGATTCTATTCAATTCAATTCAATTCTCTAAATCTCTTTCTCCTTTTCACTCACCCTTTCTCTCACTGTCTCTGTCTCTCTCTCCTCATCCACCTCCGCTCTCTTCATGTTCTTCTTTTTCTTCTTCCTTTTCTCCTTATCCACTTTTTTCTTCGTCTCCTCCTTCTCCTCCTACTCCTTCTCCTTTTTTTTTCTCACCTTCTCCTCATCTTCAATTTTTCTTCTTCTTTTTTCTTCTTCTTTTCCTTCTTCTTCATTTTGAATGAAAAAGACTAAGAAATTGTCAAATTTTTCTTTTTCATTCAATATGAATAATTACCACAATATCAACTTCTCAACTACACAAAAAGTCCTTCTTCATTCTCTTCTTTGTCTCCTCCTTCTCCTCCCACTCCTTCTCCTTCTATTTCTTCTTCATATTTTTCTTCTTTTCCTCCTTCTTCATTCTCTTCTTCGTCCCCTCCTACTCCTTCTCCTTCTATTTCTTCTTCATCTCCATCACCTTCTCCTTTTTCTTCATCCTTTTCCTCCACCACCTCCTCCTCCTCCTCCTCCTCTCCTTTCAGACCAACCATTCTCATCCAGTTTTTGTTCTGTCAGAACACAGTTCCCCAGAGACAGTTCACCTCTCAGGGTCATCTCGAAATTGCGCATTATTTCTCTAATATTTCATGAGACTGTTGTAAAATGAAAAAAATGAAGAGCAGGTGGATTATTGTAGAACTTGGTAGATTACTGACTCGTTTCATAACTACAAATCTGCAGTGAGAGATCTACTTTAAATTGACTGTATTTCCAGTGATTAATGTCGAAGTTTCCCATTCATCCGGTGCTGATACTTTAGAGTTGTTGTACTACTGGTGATTCTGAAGTCCATTCTAGAGCATTGCTCAATTCAAGACGGTAGGTGGAGGTTGAGTCGTTAGTGAGTAAGAGAGAGAGAGGGGGGGGAAATAGATAAAGATTGTGATTGAGATAGTGTGTGAGATGGAGAGGGTCAGAGAGTGTGAGGGTGAGAGAGGAGAGAGTCTTATTAGACTACTAACATCAAACATGATCTACTCCCGAAAAAAGATAAACTGTGATTGACAGAGAGAGAGAGAGAGAGAGAGAGATTGATTGATTGATGATTGAGTACTTTATTTATGTAGATTACAATATATACTGGCTTATATACTTATATACAATAGCTTACAATACAGCAAAATTATGGATGAATTTACAAAAATATAAATTAAGAAATAATTATTGAGCTGTATATAAAATGAAAAAAACAATTTGTAATAACTATAGATAATAGATAATATTGTTATGCATCTACATAAATTGGCGGAGCTTTGGACATATCAATGTCCATTCTTTGGAAAGAATTCGAAATATTCTTCCCACTAACTCTCTACCAAAAAGAAGAGAGAGAGAAGAGAGAGAGAGAGAAGAGGAGAGAGAGAGAGAAGGAAATAGATAAAGATTGTGATTGAGAGAGTGTGTGAGATAGAGAGTGGGTCAGAGAGTGTGAGAGAGGAGAGAGCCTCCTATTAGACTACATCAAACATGATCTACTCCCGAAAAAAGATAAACTGTTATTTAGAGATAGAGAGAGAGATATTGCGATTGAGAGAGTGAGAGTAAGAGAGAGAGATTGAGAGGGTGTGTGTGTGAGAGAGAGGGTGTGACAGACGAGACAGCCTTATTAGACTACATCAAACATCATTTCTCAGTTAGAAATAGAGAGAGAGAGAGAGATAGTGACTGTGACAGAGAAAGTGAGTGTGAGAGAGAGAGAGATGTGAGAGAGTAGAGAGCCTTATTAGACTACATCAAACATGATCTACTCCCGAAAAAAGATAAACTGTTATTTAGAGATAGAGAGAGAGAGATATTGCGATTGAGAGAGTGAGAGTAAGAGAGAGAGAGAGATTGAGAGGGTGTGTGTGTGAGAGAGAGGGTGTGACAGACGAGACAGCCTTATTAGACTACATCAGACATCATTTCTCAGTTAGAAATAGAAAGAGAGATAGTGACTAAGACAGAGAAAGTGTGTGTGTGTGAGCGAGAGAGAGGATGTGAGAGAGTAGAGAGCCTTATTAGACTACATCAAACATGACTTCTGCAGGCACCATAACATTCAGCAAACTGGAATTATGTTTTGGAATAATTGGCTGAGTTCAATTAAATTCTCTCCCAATCAGACTTTAGCAGTAAGTCGAAGAAACCTGTACTTGAATCAATGAATTTCAATAATTATCTTTGCGAAGAAATTACACCAAAAATGATAGTTGTTACTGGTGAGCAAGGATTTTGGGTATAATTTGTAGGAGAGAACAGGTGGTTTAATTAAAACCTTTTCCAATTAACTTCTACTACATTCATATTCTCAACTTCTATAATTGAATATTATTTTGGTGGGATTCAGATCCTCAAGATCTCACTTTATCAAGTATACTTATTTCGACCATTTCTTGAGATACTGATTTATTGAAAGCCTTTGCCAATCAGGCTTATACTACATTCAAATTCTCAACTTCTATATTGAATATTATTCTGGTGTGACTCACATTCTAAAGTTCTCAGTTCATCAAGTATACCTATCTCGATCATTTCTTGAGATACTGGTTTATTAAAAGCCTTTGTCAATTACTTCTACTACATTCGAATTCTCAACTTCTATATTGAATATATTTTTGGTGGGACTCAGATACTCTAGATCTCACTTTATCAAGTATACCTATCTCGACCATTTCTTGAGATACTGGTCTATGAAAGCCTTTGCCAATCAGGCTTATACTACATTCATATTCTCAACTTCTATAATGAATATTATTTTGGTGGGATTCAGATCCTCAAGATCTCAGTTTATCAAGAATACTTATTTCGACCATTTCTTGAGATACTGATTTATTGAAAGCCTTTGCCAATCAGGCTTATACTACATTCAAATTCTCAACTTCTATAATTGAATATTATTCTGGTGTGACTCACATTCTAAAGTTCTCAGTTCATCAAGTATACCTATCTCGATCATTTCTTGAGATACTGGTTTATTAAAAGCCTTTGTCAATTACTTCTACTACATTCGAATTCTCAACTTCTATAATTGAATATTATTTTGGTGGGACTCAGATACTCTAGATCTCACTTTATCAAGTATACCTATCTCGACCATTTCTTGAGATACTGGTCTATTGAAAGCCTTTGCCAATCAGGCTTATACTACATTCATATTCTCAACTTCTATAATTGAATATTATTTTGGTGGGATTCAGATCCTCAAGATCTCAGTTTATCAAGAATACTTATTTCGACCATTTCTTGAGATACTGGTTTATTAAAAGCCTTTGTCAATTACTTCTACTACATTCGAATTCTCAACTTCTATAATTGAATATTATTTTGGTGTGACTCACATTCTAAAGTTCTCAGTTCATCAAGTATGGTTCATCGACCATTTCTTGAGATACTGTTTTACCAAAAGCCTTTGCCAATTAGACTTCTACTACATTCAAATTCTCAACTTCTATATTAATTCTTCAATATTGTTTCCCATCACGAACTGCTTATTATTAAATCACTTTTTGCTTATAGAAAAAACGACTAGCAGTCAGATATTTGACAATAAATGAATTAATCACTCACTGAGACAACGACATCTTTCGGCAGGTTCGCCATCTTCTTGGTTGTACTCATAGACAAGTCAAAATCACGTCATTTATTGTAAAATATTTGACTGCTAGTCGTTTTTTCTATAAGCAAAAAGTGATTCTATATTAAACTAGCCGTCAGGCTCGCTTCGCTCACCATATCCGTCTAGCCAGGGGGCTCCGCCCCTGGACCCCAACTGGATCGTCCAAGAATGAGATCAGCAGGCTCGCTTCGCTCGCCTGCATTTTTCATTTGAGCATTTTTATCATATGTTAGGACGATCCAGTCGGGGGTCCAGACTAAAAACGTCTGGCTAAACGGATATGGCGAGCGAAGCGAGCCTGACGGCTAGTAATATAATATTCCCAGGAATAGCTCTGATTGGAGTAGCAGTGCCCAATCAATTTTTCCGCGATAATAATGCATTTCAATCTTCAAGTTGGTGCCAACCTAACGAAGTCAACTCAACAGTTAACAACTGTTTCGAAGAGGTACTCTCTCTCGATTATAGTTCTATATTAACATATGGTATGAACATTTTCCAATTATAATTAAGAGATTGGAATAAGAAGAATATAAATGCTAAAAGACTAACTTTAAACCCTTAAAACCACCCTTAGAGTTGAAGTATTGTCAAAAGATTTCTTTGTGCGCCTCTAAAGGGCCAACTGAACATACCTACCAAATCTGAACGTTTTTGGTCCGGTAGATTTTTAGTTCTGCGAGTTAGTGAGTGAGTGAGTCAGTGAGTGAGTGAGTGAGTCAGTCAGTGAGTGAGTGCCATTTCGCTTTTATATATAGATATTATTTTGGTGGGAATCAGTTCCTCAAGATCTCACTTCATCAAGGTTACCTATTTCAACCATTTCTTGAGATTAATAAGAAAACAAAGATATGTCAAATTTCACTAAAAATGTATTAAAAAGTTGAAAACAGTACCATGGTTTCACGTTTACCAACGCATCATCAGCTGTACACCTGTACAACCGTAAAACCATGGTACTGTTTTAGAGTTTTTAATAAATATTATAGTGAACTTTGACAATACCGTATCTTTGTTTTCTCATTATGGAGAGATTTCACAACATCACCATCAATTCTATACTAATTTTATTTCTTGAGATACTGGAAGAAAATGTGAAGCTAAACCATTCAGTTCGTCAAGTTTCAACGTTAATCATTGTATTATTTCAACGTTAATCATTGTACTATTTCAACGTTAATCATTGTATTATTTCAACGTTAATCATTGTATTATTTCAACGTTAATCATTGTATTATTTCAACGTTAATCATTGTATTATTTCAACGTTAATCATTGTATTATTTCAACGTTAATCATTGTATTATTTCAACGTTAATCATTGTATTATTTTGATGGGACTCAGTTACTCAAATTTTCACTTCATCAAGGTTACCTATTTTAACCATTTCTTGAGATACTGAAAGAAAATGGGAAGCTAAGCCCAATTCAACAAGTTTTCGTTGCAAGCTGATAGATTGAATATTATAGAATGATAAAATTTCTTTTCCAGAAACAACCCAGAAAGTAGAAGGCTGAGAGGACGTTCGAGAAAGCGGTGCCTGGAGGATGAGGAGGACGACATTAGGAAGCTGGGTGTCAGGGGTTGAGACGTGAGGCTGCCGATACAGACGAATGGAAAGGCTTTTTGGAGGAGGTCAAGGCTCTGAATGAGCTGTAGCGCCAAGGAGTAAGTAAGTAAGATATAATTTTTAGAATAAGGTACAATCTTCTGAATTAAAATTTTAATCATAATTTTCTGTTAATTGGAGTTCAACTGAACTCTGGACTCTCTGAATCATTATTTGAATAATCCCGGGTTCAAGTCTATAGACTTGACAGTCTATAAATAAGCATAACATAAAAAATATGTACAAATCCATACATAGCATGGGATTAGAGACTTTCCTTCATTGAAGTTAATGAAAAAAGTTCAGATAATATTATTCATTCCAGTGCAGGATATACATAACGTACTACATAGAATAATTATTATTAAATGAATTTTCAATTAAATGCTGTGAATCAACCCGAAGACTTCTGCTACTGCAAATATTGACAACAGGGTTAACAGCTAGATGGAAATTCGATGAGCGCTACCATACAAAGATAATATGTCAGCCCGGGAATCGAACCCAGTACCTCCCAATTGCCGGTCAGGAATGCTTACCCTTACACCAAACTGACAATCTCTGGATAGCAGCGCTCATTTTATACGAAGCCATAGCGGCCAGCCAGTCTACAGATGGGAATCACTGAGATATTGCAATTATTCAAATGCTAATGAATTTATTATTATAATTGAACGAAAATCCAAGAGATTTTCAGTCGAAAATCTGACAGAGATTGACAGTTTGGTGTAAGGGTAAGCATTCCTGACCGGCAATTGGGAGGTACTGGGTTCGATTCCCGGGCTGACATATTATCTTTGTATGGTAGCGCTCATCGAATTTCCATCAGCTGTTTACCCTGTTTCAATATTTGCAGTAGCAGAAGTCTTCGGGTGATTTACAGCATTTATTGGAAATTCATTTAATAATAATTATTCATTATATTAGCATTTGAATAATTCAATTTCCAATCTACTTCTATCTGTATACTACATAGAACTTTTCCCTGTTTTTTCATCATGAAAAAATACGGCGCAAATTTCTATTATCTTAACTTATTACAACCATATTATCATCAATACAAGCCACATATCTAAAAATAGAATATTATTATAGTAACCTTTAATATTAAATAAAATTAGATTAATTTCAAGGGGTACTATAAATCTATTTCATAAATACAAGAAACTAGCCCTGGATTTATACATTTTAAGAAG
>NW_024093457.1:0-12170 GCF_014356525.2 Nilaparvata lugens | reverse complement strand
AAGAAGAAGAAGAAGAGAATAAGAAGAAGAATAAAATAAGATATAATGAGATGAAGGAGAAGAAGAAACGATGATGATGATGATGATGATGATGATGATGATGATGATGATGATGATGATGATGATGATGATGATGATGATGATGAATGATGATGATGAGAAGGAGAAGAGAAGAAGAAGAAGAAGAAGAAAGAAGAAGAAGAAGAAGAAAAAAAAAAATAAGATGATGATGATGATGATGAAAAAGAAGAGAGAGCAGCTGGATTTTTACTGGAGTTCTTTTATTCCTTCATTTCTCTTGTTCTTCTTGCTAGATGCTCTTAATTTACTTTCTTCTCATATTCCTATTGTTAAGCTTTCATTAACCTACTCATCACTTCCCTGATATTTTATTTACCTTGTTTGCGGCGATTCTTTACCTCTGCTTCTTTGTTGTCACATTCCTGTTTTCCATTTCTTCAATCTCTCTGTAATCAGGGTTCGTGAGAACGTTTGTTTTGTATAGCAATCACATTATACTACTTTCTATTATACGGTTATAATAGAAATTATACTATAGAAGTTATTCTTTCTATTATATATAGGCCTACGGGTATCGCAGGTTATATACGAGCGTATACTCCGGTTCTCCTAGATGGCTCCAATACTTCTCGAAAAGTTCATTTATTTATTCATATGCAAATCCAATCCAGGTAAAAACAACAGGCATTGCCCGAAACTGCTTCAAACCTTAATTTGGAATACACAGTCTAAAGGTTATGTTATTTACTTAAACTTGAATGATAACTTAATTCGTACACATTTCTTCAAAGTTCTTCAAAATTATTTTAATTTTTTTTTTGTGTTATGGAATATATTTCAGCTTTTGATAGAAATACGATTTGTTTTGTTTTAGGATCTACCGGAGGCTGATTGTGAGGATCTCGTGGACTTCTGGGAGCTGAGTTGCAATACCACCAAGGTTAGAATCCATTTTTTGTTACCTACTTATTGTATCTTTTGTATCCCACATTTTCATAAACTATCCTACATTTGTTCATAAACTATCTCCAATTGAGTTTTTACTGCATAAATAATCGTCACATGGATTCTAAATAGAGTACAAACCAAAATTAGAAGGAAAGAAGAAAAAATACGGATTAAAAGCTACTCTCTTCAAAATATACCTGGAAGATACCTTAAGGACTTGGAAAAGAAAGTGTCAAGGTATGGGTGTACCTATCAGGGGAGAACACCTTTTCACCCTCTGTTTCGCAGACGATCAGGTGGTTATTGCGCAGGATGAGGAAGATTTAAGTTACATGATGAGAAAGTTGAAAGAAGAGTATGATAAAGCCGGGATGGAAATCAATGTGGACAGA
Organism: Nilaparvata lugens; assembly: GCF_014356525.2. Lineage (NCBI taxonomy): Eukaryota > Metazoa > Arthropoda > Insecta > Hemiptera > Delphacidae > Nilaparvata > Nilaparvata lugens. The sequence continues at coordinate 10,809 of NW_024093457.1, read as the reverse complement.
CGGAGTATTTACAACGAATAGCGATGGCACACCGGATTTGTCCATTGACTGTAACACCGTGATAAAAGGGAGAGATAAATTCAAATACCTGGGATTTACACCATCATCAAAAAATGGCGATACAGACGAGGAGATAAGATTAGGTTGGCCCCACCAGGAGTTGTATTCGACAGTTGCACCCATCATATGGAGTAAGGATATTCATAGGAAAAATAAACATAGAATATTCAATGCAATCGTCAGAAGTATAATGACTTATGAGGCAGAGGTTTGGGTGACAAACAAGAGAGCAAGAGATAAGATAACAGCTGTTGAGATGGATTACTGGAGGAGATGCTGCGGGCTTACCAGAATGGACGGAGTGAGAAACGAGGAGATTGAAGGGAGAATGAAAGTGGAATGGGATATTATGAAATTGATTGAGGATAAAAGGTTGATGTGGTATGGCCATGCTAGAAGAGCGAGTGCTAGCAAATGGATAGGGATGGTGACTGATTGGAGTCCATTGGGCGAAGGAAAAGAGGAAGAGCTAAAAGATCATGGAGAAATGAGGTGGATGAGGCTATGGAGGCCAGCAATTTAAGGGATGGTGAATAGGAGGATAGGCAAAGAGATGGAGGTCTCGACTAAAGGAAGGAAGACGGTGAATCACTGTAAAATCCTATTATATAGCTACATTCACAATGTAGGCCCACTTTGTACTATAGGTATGGTAATCGAAAAAGTTAGGGAGAAAATTCTGATAAAACTTTCATGCATGAATTTATTCTTTTAGCTACTATTAGCACGAAGAAGAATGGATCAATAGAAGATATGATAAATAGTCCTGTTAGGCTGGTTCACATTGTTGATTTTTTCGTCGGCCGATAGTTCCCAAAAAATAGACATGTGCTTTTTAAATGAAAGTCTTCAGACTATCAACGGTGATAGAAAAATCTTGCCAAAAATAGAACCTGTCCTGTTTTCAGAGGAGAGGGATAGTAATTTAGTAATAGTAATATTTTTGATAGTTTTGTAATCAATTTTATATCACCATCTCAAACAGGTTTAGTATGCAAATACTCAATTGGCATTGCATTTTTTTTGTAATAGTATTTACTCATGTTGTAAAATTTGTATTGCTTTATTATGTATTTTCTAAGATGTTGTAATTTTATATTTCTGTCAATAAAACATTTTCATTTTCATATCAATTGTGCATTTGCTTCTGCATACAAACATTCACACTGGTAGAGTTTAGTCACCGGAACCCATTCTTCACACCTTTTAGAGGGTCACTAGCCATTGTTTGCCTGCTTATTGTTCCTCTATATCATAAAACTAATAATATTGTTTGTAGAGAAATCGAAAAGTTGCTGGGTCCAAGAATCAACAGTGTGAAGACCCAAAGCAATTTCTCCTATTCCACGGCTATTAACAAATCATTCCGGTTTGTTGCGGACGACTATTTTTCGATCAGTCTAGTCTGTTCGCGCCATAATAACTTATGGGAAGAATATTTTTATTTTCCTTGCCCTATTACCATAGGTAAGAAAAGTATTGCTTTCCGAAAAAATTGAGGTACCCCAATTTCTAAATTTCTATACGTTTCAAGGTCCCCTGAGTCCGAAAAAGAGGTTTTTGGGTATTGGTCTGTATGTGTGTGTGTGTGTGTGTGTGTGTGTGTGTGTGTGTGTGTGTGTGTGTGTGTGTGTGTGTATGAGTGTATGTGTGTGTATGAGTGTATGTGCCTTTGTGTACACGATATCTCATCTCCCAGCTAACGGAATGACTTGAAATTAGGAACGTAAGGTCCTTACCTATAAGGATCCGAGACGAACAATTTCGATCAAATGCAATCCAAGATGGCGGCTAAAATGGCGAAAATGTTATCAAAAAAGGGTTTTTCGCGATTTTCTCGAAAACGGCTCCAACGATTTTGATCAATTCGTAGCTGAATATTCATTGATAAGCTCTATCAACTGCAACAAGTCCTATATCTGTAAAAATTTCAGGAGATTTGCCCCATCTATGCAAAGTTTGATTTTAGATTTTCGATTATCAGCCTTCAAATACAATTTAAACAAAAAATTCCAAGTGGGAAAGATTAAGCATGAAAATCTCTGCAATTAATGTCCAGTAACATTTCCACCTATAATTGAAAATAAGCTTGAAATCCGAGAAAATGTGATTATTAAATTGTAAACTGTTGGCAACTGTTGGTTCTATTAAATCATTCACTACGAAGAGATAACAGACCTCGTGTGTTTCCAGCGTTATTGACCTATCACCAGCTGTCTCATATCTTTGAATAGTAGACTTGAGATGCGCGAGTACACTAGCGTCAGGTGATCAATTTTCATAACGGCAAGGAAGGTTGTGTGAGTGCGCCACACCAGATTTTTAGTGTAGGCCACTGTACACGTTCACTGATACTGATATCAGGGAGGATCTAGGTCTAGAGTCACTTGCACATGTGTAGAGTTACTTTGCAACATAACCCAACAAGTATAGAGAGAAAACTCGCAGAAAAAACGCAGTCTACTTTGGACCTCGAAGAAAAAATTTGAGAGATTAAAAAAGACGTGCACATCTTTGAAAGGAATTCCTTTGCGCCAGAAAGGCCAATGTCCGTCTTATCGCCTTTTCACGCGGCCATCTTCTTTTGTGTGTCGGTTCATTGGGTGGCGATTTTCTTGACCCAATTCGTGGCCACTGCATTACGGTCTGTGGCTTCAGTCCTGTCAGAAGGTTGATACGTGCTCTATCATAGATTGTTAGTAGCTATATAGAGAGATTTGAAGGCAAGACGATTTAGTGCATTGAAGACTTTAGAATTTGGGATTGAGTGCATAGATATTTACATTCAGGGTTTGAACGATCAACTGATCCCCGTTTAACCTGAGTTGGTGCATATTGGCCTAAACGTGATAATATTATAACAGATTAGTAAAAACTAACCGTCTAAAAAGATGATCCTGTTAGAAGGTTCGTGCTCTATCATAGATTGTTAGTAGCTATACAGAGAGAATTGAAGGCAAGGGAATGTAGTGCATTGAAGACTTGAGAATTTGGGAATTGAGTGCATAGATATTTTCATTCAGGGTTTTAATTACTAGTGTTCTGTGAACAGTAGACCCACGCAGTATTCTCATCCACAAGTACCTGATGTCAACTGTTTCAAATGTTAACAAACTAAGTTCACGTTTGAATCTGTATTCCATTTGATATAATTCATCCAACTCCGTGATAATCTTTCTATCTGATGAAAATTAATCTTTTAGAATCAAAAATATTATAATTTCTCCAGCATTATTAGTTCATTAATTGTTTATTTTTATTCACCTATTGAATTAGTTTTTTCGAATGTGAGAATATTGATACTGAAGGACACGCTTAATAATACCATGACTGCAAAACAAAATATTGAAACCAAAGACCTTAAAGCTGCGATTAGACCAAATTTATAACAAAATGTTATAACTCAATCCTTATAGATTAGCCTATTAGATTGAACATAACTTATCATACACATGATGAACAGTTCCTTTTTAATTGCGCGTCGACGTATATATAAGGTTTTGGAAACTTTGCATTTCAAGGATAATATAAAAGGAAAAAGGAGCCTCCTTCATACGCCAATATTAGAGTAAAAATCAGACTATAAATTATTCATCATAATCAGCTGACAAGTGATTACACAGATGTGTAGAGAAGCCAGTCCATGTTTTATTTCCATAAGGTCTATAGTTTCAATCAGGTACTTGTGGATGAGAATAACTGCGCGAGGTCTACTGTTCACAGAACTGCTAGTAACTTTGGTGTAAACCCAGCTTAAAGATGCATACCTCTTTAAGGTCTTTGATTGAAACTGTAGACCTTATGGAAATACAACAATAGACTGGTTCTCCATACATCTGTGTAATCACTTGTCAGCTGATTTATGATGAATAATTCTATAGTCTGATTTTACTCTAATATTGTCGTATGAAGGAGGCTCCCTTTTCCTTTTATATTATCCTTGAAATGCAAAATTTCAAAAAACTTTTTATATACGTCGTCGCGAAATTTAAAAAGGAACATACCTGTCAAATTCCATGAAAATCTATTACCGCGTTTCGCCGTAAATGCGCAACATATAAAAATTTAAACATTTAAACATTAAGAGAAATGCCAAACCGTCGACTTGAATCTTAGACCTCACTTCGTTCGATCAATCAACTGATTCATCTCCGTTTAAACTGAGATGGTGGAGATTGGCCTAAACGTGATAAGCTTATAACAGATTAGTTTTCATATCTATCTAGTATTCATATAGCACTATCATAGACTGATAGATAGTAGCTATATAGAGAGAATTGAAGGCAAGATGATTTACTGCATTCAAGACTTTACAATATGCAGGAATTGAGTGCATAGAGATTTACATTACGGGCTTAAACGATCAACTGGTTTATCTCCGTTTTAACTGAGTTGGTGCATATTGGCCTAAACGTGATAATCTTATAACAGATTAGTTTTCATACGAGCACGATTGACCGTTATGATATTAGAGATTGGTCCTCTTTTTTCAACCATATCATATTAGTAGTTGGTCGTCTCTTTTCCAACCAGTGTGAGTCGTTCGTGATGAAATGTTGCATTGTCACATGTCACAATGCAGCCTATTGTGCCGTGACGTGTGGGACAGGAAGTGGAGGCATCAACAATAATTGACAGTAGTCAACTGTAGTTGTCAATTGACTATTGTGGAATCAAGGTCGGTTCAATGACTGGTCTAATGTGTTTTCTAGAGCGGAAAGCTGGCTGGTTGAGAATTCTGTAAAACGTTCTAGGTGGAATTTAATTTCAATAGAACAGTGCTTGAATCCTAATCATTAATAATGTTATTACAGTACTGTTTATAATTAGTATACATTTCAGAAAGCAATTTCAGGAAATAATATTCTACTCCTAAAATTTTGGGAAGTTATTTTAAAAAGTATATTTTAGAAGATGATATTGCCACAGTATATATATACAGTACGGAAACTTGGCTATACCCTGACGCCAAAATCCGCCATCTTGTTAGGAAGCGCAGCATTGTAATACTGTAGTAATACTGTAGTATAATACTATAGTAGGTTCGGATCACTTTAATGATCCGGATCAATTGATCTCATTCACTGCCACGAGCCAATCAGAAGACCAGGATTGGAACTTCCCAAGGTCACGTGAAGTGTTTAGTATTGGGTAATGTAAAAGCATTGGTTAGATAGGCGTTTGATTACATTTCCATTCTGTATCTATTCTGTGATATTGCAATAAGGAAAATCGGATTCAATCTTTAAGAACAAAACAAAGATTTGTGTTGTAAATGAAAGACTCATATTTCGTGAATGGTTCAACTTTCCACTTCAAATTATTTGATTTTATGTGACATCGTTAATACATTCATGAAATGAGTTAAATCTATGTATCTATTTTGAAGAGACAATAAAGCAATTTCAATTGTTAATTGTTAAATGACTCAATGAGATTGTCTCCTATCATCTAGGAACAATACCCTGAAATGTTCGACACTTCTTCGAAACACCATGTAGATACAGACCTATTATTCCCATCTAACTAATGTTGACAGTGCTAAATGAATAAATATTTATTCTGTTTCCATTCATTCAAATGCTTGCATTTTTGAATCTTATCCAGAAAGCTATTCCAATTTAACCAATGTTGACCCTACCAAGTGAATAAATACTATTTTGTTCCTATCCATTCAATGCTGACTGTTTGTAGTGATTCCAAATCTATAATTCGCCTGCCTGGGGCTTATTCGTATTCGATTCTTGCTTACAGAACGAAGTTGCTTGTTATAGTGGACCAAAGTTGAAAGCTGGGACTTGCAAATCACGTAGAGGCGCGTTTATTAGTGATTATTCGACAGTTGCAGATAAAGCAACGTTTCAGGTGCCGTTATGATGTAATAACTCATTCAAACAAGATGGGAAGCGGGGAAAGTTGGGTTACCCCTAACAATAGCTACGTGAAAATGTCAGCGGAGTTTCTATTGAAACTGGGGATGGTTTTTGGCAAACTTGAACAAGGTGCGTACAGATCTGTGCTCCACATTTCACTTTCCATCAGTTCAAGCTATTCAAATTATATCTTCATCTTAAGCTGGGTTTTCGTTTGTGCGTAAATGCCGACATCGACCACGAAAGGGTGATGATCTCAGATTGGGTGGATTTCAATTTGTCTAAATAACCTAAAAGATTAGGCTATGTTCAATTATGTTTTAATAAGGAAGGTTGAGTATATACTTTTTTATACTTTCAAATGGCAATACGTATATATTATTGGAAATGTTTTGATTCTTGAATTATAAACACAAATAATTAAAATATGCTTCAGCACACTTGAAATTTGGACAATATGAATGTCAACAATGCTTGTCGTCATCGACTGCGGAAGTTTACGCACAGACGAAAATGTACCTTTACTGTTTCCGTACAAATACAGATACAGTCAGCTGATGAAAAGTGGAATGCGAGTGTTTGTGGCGCATAAGTACATTGTTGAAAGCGATCTGGCAACTTGCGGAGGTAAGAGAGAGTAGCGCTATCTGCTTTGTCGAATAGTAGACAAGGATAGCAACACCAATGTTAGTCAAATACTGCCATTATGATGGAGAAAAGTAGATTGGAGGAATAAATAAGGAAGATTGATAGAAAAAGGAAGAAATTAATGAAAGATGAAGAGGAGTGAATGAGAAATTTGTTTTATCTAACACATTGGTACAAATACTTGAGGAAAGGCTTATGCCCAGAACTGACCCATTTCCAATTCATACTATACTGTCCGAATCAAAATGTAGGTTATGTCACTTGCAATTTTCATAGAACAATTTGCAATCTTCAAAGTTCAGAAAAACGAGCAAAATTTTGAATTTATCAAAGTCTAAAATAAAAAAATCTAGAACAGTAATTATTCAAAAAGTCAAAATTTCGAATGAAACTAACAACAAATGTTGAGCCAGAGAATATACAGAGTGAGTCATATGTATGGGAACCCTTCAATAAATGGAGACTGTTTGTAGATATAATACTGTAACTTCCAGGATAAGTTATTGGTCATATACTCTACCTTTTGACGTACAACTAAATTTCGACCCCTCATAAGAGGGTGACTTAGGGGATTTTAACTCAAATATTTTAAATATAAACACCCATTTTGTGATACATCATTTTCAATGCCTATCTAAAACAAGAAAGATGGCTTCAATAAAAATGTTCTATGATACTTGTATCCAAAATGACAGCTGATCGAAGTTTTAGTTTTTAAAGAAATGAGGGGATGTAACTCAAATATTTCAAATGGAAACACTCACTGTGTGATACATCATATTAAAGGCCTTTTTAAAACAAGAAAAATGACATCAATAAAAATGTTGTGAGGTACTTTTATCTTAAATGGCGGATAATTGAACTTTATCAATTATTTCTTTAAAAACTAAAACTTAAATCAGCCGCCATTTTGAATACAAGTATCATATAACTTTTTTTTATGTCATCATTCTTGTTTTAGATAGGCCTTGAAAATTATATGAATGGAAAGAAAAATAAAAATCTCAGTACCCTTTTTGAATTATTTAATCACAACATGTTTCAGCATTGATCAATGATTGATTTTTATTTTTGATAATGACAGATTTTTATTTTTTTCTATCCATATTACAAGTAGCCCTATACAGAAAAGAGATGAACTTGAAAATGATGTATCACACAATGGGTTTTAACATTAAAATATTTGAGCTGCATCCCCTCATTTCCTTAAAAACTAAAATTTCAACCAGCTGCCATTTTGGATACAAGTATCTCAGAACATTTTAATTGATGTTATCTTTCTTGTATTAAAAAGGCCTTTAAAATGATGTACCACACAATGGGTATTTTTTTTTTTTACATTTACATTTAAAATATTCGAGTTACAACCCTTAAGTCACCCTCTACGTTGAAATTCAGTTGTACGTCAAAAGGTAGAGTATTTGACCAATAACTTATCCTGAAAGTAATAGTATTATAGCTGCAACATTCTCCAATTTATTGAAGGATTCCCATATGAATGACTCACTCTGTATATAGAAAAGTACAGCTGATATATTATAGTGAGGAAGAAGGAAATGTTGAGTAAAGAAGGACACAATCATAGTAGTTTAGTCAAAGGACTGAGTCAACTGACCCTTTATAAACCACAAAGCAACAACTGCTATGATTCACGTAGTTGGAATTCCTATCCTAGCCATATACAAACTAGCTCAAATCCCTAACGAGGTTATAAATTAGAACACAGATTACGTCTTGAATTTGGTGCGCAATTATTAACCAGTTTAAACCCCGTTTTAACTAGGTTTACTGGCCTGGCTACCCCTAACTAGAGTCTGGTAGCTGGAGGCTAGACTGGTCTAGGTCCCCCTGCAATTAATCTAAAATGTCTCCCCCATATGTACCACTGGGATTGTTGCACCGCTGGGTACTGCAAACTCTGTTTTTGAAATTACTCTCTCACTCACTCTCTCTCTCTCCATTCATTCATTTCTCTTACTCTTTCATCACTATAATACTCTTTTATATCTTCTCTATAAGTTCTTATCTCTTTTGTCACTTCTCAGACTTTATCACTATAACATATTAATCTGCTCATTTTATAGTTACTGTGATATTTTAGAAACTTATCTATTAATTACTCTGACATATTTTAGAAACTCCTCTAATTGTCTATCTCTACATTTTTTTCTATTATTACTATTCTATTATCTTCTTTGCATCTCTTATCCAATTACCACATCATCACACTATAATCTCCTCTAGTTACTGCAAATCATGTTTCTGAAATCTGTCTCATCCACTCTATCATTCTCTCTCTTTCGCTTCCTTGCTTGCCCCCCTTCACACACTCTCTCTCTCTCTTTCTTTCTCTCACTCTCTCTTACTCTTTCATCATCTATCATCTTATTATCATCTTTTATTCTATCTGAGATAAAGTGATTGTTATTCTATGCTTCTATATCATCCCGCTTCTTCTTCTTCTTCTTCTTCTTCATCTTCTTCTTCTTCTTCTTGTTGTTCTTCTTCTTTCTCTTGTCTGCCTCTCTCTTACTCCATTACTTATCTATCACTAATCTTCTATTATCCTATTATATTACATACCATAGTTCCAATTATGATTCATAAATTTGTTTCTCTCTCCTTTTCTCTCTGTCCCACACGCTTTCTCAGTCTCTTTCTCGCTCGCTCTGTCACTCACTGTCTCTCTTTCTCTCTAATCCAGTAATTATCGTTGTATTGGAGGGTTGAGTGTAAGAGAGGGCCGGCTGCGCCCTAACTCCGCCCTCCTAGGTAAAAAATAAAGGCAGCGATTCTATTCTATTCTCTCTCTTTTTTCCCTTCTCTCTCTTTCACTAGGGATATTTTAATGTATATTTCATTGCAAATTAGAACTCCTGTATGAAATTTCCCAAGAGCTTCAAGCTGTATGCATGCCAGCTAGCTTCAATATGCGCCTCTCAATTTTGCGGAGCGTGTGATAATGATTTTAATATGGAAGCAAGTTGCGAATAGTTTGTGTCCCCTCTAAAGTAAACGACGGCATGTAAACAACGTTATAATACTGGGCAACCGGCTTGCTAGTGGGATGTAGAAGATTACATTCTCATGTATATACTAGTCGTCAGGCTCGCTTCGCTCGCCATGTCCGTCTAACCAGGGGGCTCCGCCCCTGGACCCCCGACTGGATCGTCCAAGAATGAGATCAGCAGGCTCGCTTCGCTCGCCTGCATTTTTCATTTGAGCATTTTTATCATATGTTAGGACGATCCAGCCGGGGGTCCAGACTAAACGTCTGGCTAAACGGATATGGCGAGCGAAGCGAGCCTAACGGAATAATATAATATTCAGGATTGAAGTAGCAGTGCCCAATCAATTTTTCCGCGATAAATGCATTTAAATCTTCAACTGGTGCCAACCTAACAAAGTCAACTCAACTTAATGCCAACCTGACAAAATTATCAATTTAGTTGCCAATTAACAACTGTTTAGAAGAGGTACTCTATCTAGATTATAGTTCTATAGTAACATGATATGGAAATTTCAATTATAATTAAGAGATTGGGAGAAGAGAATATACATGATAAAAGACGAACTTCAAACCCTTAAAAACAACCTTAGAGTTGGAATATTGCCAAAATTTTCTTAGTGCGTCTCTAAAGGGCCAATGAACATACCTACCAAATTTGAACGTTTTTGGTCCGGTAGATTTTAGTTCTGCGAGTGAGTGAGTGAGTGAGTCAGTCATCAGTGAGTGAGTGCCATTTCGCTTTTAAATATATAGATCAGAAGACTTTGGCAGAAATAGTGGATGTGATATTAGCTCAATTATTTAGATTTGGATTCCGTCAATGCCTAATTTGAGGTAGCATTCCCAGATGCACAGGTAGAGTTGCGTACAGACTTACGCACCTCGAACACGCGCATATCACTTTTCATCAGCTGATGTTCTTCCAATTCTTCATTTTCTCCCTCTACTTCTGTTTCCATAAATACCAGCAGGTTATTCTTTTCAATAAACTTCCCTTAACATTTAGAAGTCTTCCAAGCAGCAAATTCAAGAGAATAGTAAAGAACTGCTAGACGTAACGCATTCTATACAATAGAGGAATATCTCGATAGTCAATATGCAATGTTAAATGTACACATGTAACTTTAAATGAGAATGAACTACTCACCTTGTTTTGCTGCTTGTACGGAATAACTTATTGTCGCGACTAATTTAAGACATTTTCCTCAGGCATGACTG
>NW_024093456.1:0-11325 GCF_014356525.2 Nilaparvata lugens | reverse complement strand
TTGCTAAACATGTTTCTGTCTGTTATTAGGCTTCAAGCAGCAGGCGCTAGCTGTGTCGACAGACGCCGAGCACCGGTTCGAGCTAGCTCTTCAGCTGGGCGAGCTGGCGGTGGCACTGGGGCTGGCCAAGGAGGCCGCCAGCCAGCAGAAGTGGCGCCAGCTGGCCGAGCTGGCCACTGCCAAGGCGAGCTCACACTCGCGCAGGAGTGTCTACACCAGGCGCAGGACTATGGCGGCCTGTTGCTGTTGGCCACCTCGTCAGGTGAGTCACTTCGACAAGATCTCAGTTCATCAATTGCCTATTGGTATAGAAAAAATTAGCATAAGAAAATATCCCATGATATAATAATAATAATAATAATAATAAATTTATTGCCAAAAACAAGGCATACAAAATAATACTTAATCATCTAGAGCATAAACTAATAATAATAAAAATAATACATTTATTATGATATTATTTACATTTAATTTCTCTTTGACAATAAATACTCTCATGCAAGAGAGCTTCCCTGTATGCATGGAGGAGTTGCTGCAGACCCTAGAAACTCTCTTATAGTAAAAAAATAAGATAAGATAAGATAATTTATTTTTGTCAAAGAACAATTACAAAATTGCATCATTTGTTTATCGAATCCTTACATATCCAGTAATTATAACTAGGAATGAAAAACAAGGCATTGAGATACAAAACAATAAAAGTCATACAACAAATAAGAATAAGATGAAAGCTAACAACAGAGAAAATAGTAATTAAAATAACTTTTAGAATTGAGAAATGTGATCTCTCACTGAACAACAACAAAAAACATATAGGTCGATTATGTTCCAAATTTCACTGTTAACTCGAGCCGACTAATGTCGACTATAGCATAGAAAAACAATAGCGTAAGTAGATATGCCATGGTATAGGGCGTTTATGTCGCAACTTTTACTGTTATCTCAAGCCGATTACTGTCGATTATTGTCGGTTTTGACCGGGTAAGAGTGTATGAAAGGCACAATATGAGAGACTACCAGCGTCATAAAGCTTCATGGGAAAGAACTACGTGGACTATCGGCTTGAGATGACACTAAAAGTTGCGACATAAACGCCCTATACCATGGGATTTATACTTATGCTATTGTTTCTCTATGACTATAGTCTATTTGGCCGGTCGAGAGGTGCCAAAGGAATTTCAGGTGGGCCGTTCACTAGAACCGTTTTCGTCTGAACTAGCATCGGCCGAAAACTACCGAACGATCCCCCAACAAAGAAAGGAATAGATGCTCGTCCATTGCAACAGGTTCATACGGCCGTCTCCGGCCGATCAATTTTTCGATCCGAATTGAATGGGATTTTCCGGCTCTATCCGGCCGAACTAACTAGTCGAGCTGAGACAACAAAGTGTTCCTAACCTAAAATTGTTTCACAGTCTTGTTTGATTTTGTTTTTGAAGTTGTTCTGTTTATAAAGTTGTAACTATGGACAATGAAAAGTTGATAAGTTTGGTTCAAGAGCATTTTCCATTGTGGGATATGCGAGACAAAAGATTTCATCGTTGTTATGCTCAAAGGAATCTGTGAACAAAGATTGCTTGATAATGAATAACTAATATAGTAGATATTCGTTGAAGGTAATATTATTGTAATGAATAACTAATTTAGTGGATGTCTGTTTATTCAATTTTTAAAATCTCAATATAATCATTGTTTATGGAAAATTTGGTGGCTATGATAGTTAATTCAATAATTGGCAACTAGACTGTCGTAAACGGTTCCAATGGACCACCATATTTGGCTGAATTAACGGCCGCAGATCCAACGACCGAACGAATCGATTGAATACGGTTCCAGTGGAAGGTTACCCTTAGGGCCGTTTGCACAGTATAGATTGTTAATCGAGTTTAAGTTAATCTGAAATTTTAAACTTGAATCGGTTTCTCAGTGCATTTACTAATCCAGTTCAAGTTAAACTAGTTTAGCGTTAAGTTGGTAATAGAATGTCATCGTTTATAATATCAGGAAGGCTAATTTTTACAGTAAATTTGTTATTTGTTTACAAACCATCAGTAAATTGAGGTTATGTAGTTACTGTTTCCTCGTTCATAATCCACAGACCTGTAAGCTGTAATAAAAGTGGAAAGCGATCAACAAATTCTTCAAAAATTATGAAATGCTATATTACTATAGAAAAAACTTATATTTAGTTAGTACCAAAAAATATATTCTAGAATGTAAGATAAAAACCTTATTTTGTTATAAAAATCTACCTAAATCCACTACGGTCTTCCTCGTTTATTAGAAATCTCTCGAAAGCAAAATATCTCAGTTATGTGTTATTAAAAACATGTTTTCTAATCAAAGACCACTGATAAAAATTGTCTTATTTTCTATCAAGTGGTTTACTTAATCAAATACTAAATTGGCACTTGCTTTACTCAAGCAAACCGTTGAAAAAATTCCAGAAATTTTAATGATTCGTTTTTTGCCCAATTTTTCTCAGTTCCAAAATTTCTTAGGAGTCATCTTTATCAATCGCATTAAAAACTTCTATCAATTCCTCCATTATAATTATTTTCACATTCAAATCTGTCTGTCTGTAGTTTTCTGCTCGTAAGCAGGTCCTTCTACATGGCAGCAGCCCTCCACTCTCTTTTATTCTCCGCCAGTCGCTTCGTTGTATAGTAGCTCATCCCCTCCTTGATGTCGTCCTACATTCAAATAATGATTCTCTATAACCTAAATTATTATTATGGTCTACAGAAGCTTCAAAAACAACCATCGAAAAATAATTTACTATTTGTTTCTCCATCAAATCTTACAGATGTCTAGTTAATCCAAATTATTTGGTTTAAACCTCCTGTTTTGGAGGTTTAAACTTTTCCAGAGTTTAAACTGATACTGCGCAAACGGAATTTTAGTTTTAACAAAAAATCCAGATTTGGTTAAAGCTTTAGCTTAAACTTACACTGCTCAAACGGCCCTTAAAGGAATTTGTTTCAGTTTGATGTGAAGTGAGAGATAGCAAATGTTTCTTTGATCACTATAGTGAGATAAATTATTATTAAATTCGAAATAGAATCAGTTTTGCGTAACAGCTCTTGAATATTTTCATACTTCAATTATAATATCATTAGATGGCATAATGTTACAGTATGTAATAAGACTATTTCTGATCAACAGGCAACGCTGAGATGGTTCAAAAATTGGGTGAAAGTGCCGACGCAAATGGAAAGAACAATGGCTTTTCTCTCCTACATGCTTCTCGGTGATCTGGAAAAGTGCCTGGATATCTTATCACCACCGATCGATTGCCTGAGGCTGCTTTCTTTGCCAGGTTCGTTATGGAATAGAATAAAGTTTATTTCAACAAGACACTTATAGAATACAATTATTGTCACACTTTTACTTTCCTTGCCCTATTACCATAGGTAAGGAATTATTGCTTTCCGAAAAAAAATTAAGGTACACCAATTTCCAAATTTTATACGTTTCAAGGTCCCCTGAGTCCAAAAAGTGGTTTTTGGGTATTGTGTGGTGTGTGTGTGTGTGGGTTGTGTGTGTGTGTGTGTGTGTGTGTGTGTGTGTGTGGGGTATGAGTGTACGTGCGTCTGTGTACACGATATCTCATCTCCCACTTAACGGAATGACTTGAAATTTGGAACTTAAGGTCCTTACAATATAAGGATCCGACACGAACAATTTCGATCTGATGCAATTCAAGATGGCGGCTAAAATGGTGAAAATGTTGTCAAAAACAGGGTTTTTCGCGATTTTCTTGAAAACGGCTCCAACGATTTTGATCAAATTTATACCTAAAATAGTCATTGATAAACTCTTTCAACTGCCACAAGTCCCATATCTGTAAAAATTTCAGGAGCATCGCCCCATCTATGCAAAGTTTGATTTTAGATTCCCAATTATCAGGCTTTAGATACAATTTAAACAAAAAATTCTAAGTGGAAAAGATTGAGCATGAAAGTCTCTCCAATTAATGTTCAGTAACATTTTCACCTGAAATTGAAAATAAGCTCGAAATTCGAGAAAATGTTATTATTTCAATTACAAACTGTTGGCAACAGCTGATTCTATTAAATCATTCACTATGAAGAGATAGCAAACTTCGTGTGTCTCCAGCCTTATTGTCTTGTCACCAGCTGGCTTGAATCTTTGAATAGTAGACTTGAGATGCGCGGGAACACTAGCGTCAGGTGATGAATTTTCATAACGGCAAGGAAAGTTGTGTGAGTGCGCCACACCAGATTTTTAATATAGGTACTATTGCTATCTAGTCATGAGACTAATGAGAAAATGTTATCGAACCTAACCTACTAAATAAAAATAAAATACAGTGAAACTCTCACTAGAATCTCTTACTGCTAATGATAATATTATGTACTTGAATTAAATAAGTGTACTATAAAGCATGATTTTATTGTTTCACTCAATCACTGCTCTGCTTTTCACTTGAAACCACTTGCACTACACTAATTCAAATGGCTTCCTCCTTTTGAGTCTCCGCTCCAATCCTCCGTTGTCTAGCAGCTGGATTTCCTCGACGTTGTTGTGTTGGTGAAGGCGTGCTTCATGACTAACAACTAAATGATAATAGAAAGTATCGTATTATGAAGAAAAATAAGAATATCTTTGCTATAGCAATACTATATAGTAACTCATCTATAATATAACAGAGGAAAGAATTAGCTTTTACGCGTACGGTATAGAAAATTCACGAATGACGTATCATCACGTCTGAACTACTTACTCAACTGATTTACTTGAAATTTTGCATATAGCTTCTACAATTTTAGCACTCTCAATCATCAATTTTTTTATATTTCCATGTTTAAAGTTCTATCCCATCAACTTAACGTTGAAGTCTACAAAAATTTTCAATAGAAAAATTGATTGGAAAATTTTAAAAAATACAATAATTTCCCATATATTGTCAAAACTACGTGAAATTTCAATCAAAACTACGTAATTTTTTATTTTAATAAAGATAAAGACCATGAAGATGGTTAACTATTCCTTAGTTCAGTCTCTGCTTACCTATGGGATTGTAGGATGGGGGGGGAACAAACTACGTGCACCTTGACCCCCTCTTAAAAGTGCAAAACTAATATGAAGATCATCAAGCAGAGGCCACTTGTTATCCGTCAGACCAGCTCTACAATGAGTTTGGTGTGATGGACATAATACAGCTCTACTCCTTGGAATAATTTGCGGACTACAAAAAAACCCGGAAAGCTTTCAACAAAGGAACCACAGTCATGACACAAGAAACAGAAACCTTCTTATTGGAACGTGGCTAGGAAGGCAATATATCAACGACACTTCAACCACCTGGCACCAAAACTCCACAATCTACTTCCTGCACAAATTCAGTCAATAGAAACCCCAAGAAGATTCAAAACTGCTGCTAAGAACTGGATTATTTCAACTGGAAGACATCATATAGAAAACATAATCTCAAACAATATGTGAACTCACTTACCCAACGTATTTGCAGTTTGCACCCCCACCCAGAATCTATTACTACTACTAACACCTACTCTAGTACATGGGTTCCCATAGTTGAGTAGGTAATTCCATAGAATTAAATTACATATTTTTTCATAAGCCTATTGTATTGTGGATATTTTGTACTTTTTATGTTTTTAATTGCTTGTTTGTATTTTTTTTAAGGAAATAAATTTATTTATTATTATTATTAATTCAGGACATACCTGCCAAGTCACATCTCGCGAGTGGTGGGTCTTTGGAGAGAGTCGCTGTCGAAAACAAGCGAGAAGGCTGGCCAATCACTGGCTGATCCCAAAGAGTACGACAATCTGTTTCCCGGGCTGACCGATGCGCTCAAAACGGAAAAGTACCTGCAACCTGAGAGGGTCAGGCTGCTACCGGCGGCCGCTTATCCCAACATTCCAGTAAGTTCTGTTCCAAAAATATCATCACCTGTTTTCCATTTTGAAAAATTTCATCTTGTATCAATTCATTTAGGTTTCATTGATTCAGGCATCAATCAGGTTTCATTTAGGTATCCTTTCATTCATTAATTCACGTACGTTCCTAGCGAAGCACCAATTACAAGAAACAATCAGAGTTTTTCAACTATAGTGAGGTCCACTTTATGATGGCAGTGGAGAAAGATAGGAGAACAACGTTGCCGATCCTCTGTCTTGTCAATGCCTTCTATGGAGGGTAACTGATACCGGTTTTATGATGTAATATTAACTGTTCATTCTCGTTTAAAATAATCAATTATATTTTATCAAACATGAAATTATATTTTTTCAATAATTTCATCACCAAGATAAATTTTTGTTAATAAATTATTAATTCTACATTGTTGAAAAACGATCCGGCAATAGAGCAAAGTGAGAAAGAGATAGCGCTATCCGCTTTGTTGAATGATATACAAGGATAGCAATACCATTGCTACTAATCAAACACTTCCATTATAACGTGGACCTCACTATAGTTCTATTTATTGATTGTAATTGAGCATTGAATTATTACCATCCAAGTACTAGTCTGGAATGCGTAGAATATCTAGATCAATTGAACAATCTTGATAAACCAACAATATGTCTATTTGATTAAACAGTGATCCCTTAATGAACATTCTATAGTTCGTGCAAACCTAAGTTGACAGCACGGGGCTTTATGACCATGCTATTTCTTACAAGAATAGAAGCGCAATGTTTCCTTATTTCTGTCGATTCTATCAAATTTATGCTCTCTCTCTCTCTCTCACATGCTCTCTCTCTCTCTCTATCACACACACACAAAAGCAGCGCACAGACTTATGGCTTGTGTAAAATCTATTTATTCATTTATAAATTGGTAGATACAATATAATTCTCAACTATGAATGATTGGGAGAGGAACAACAGGCTTTAAGCCCAAAACTGTTCCTTTCTCAAATTTAGATAGAGATCGTCCAAAATGTGTCTGCACTGTACACCAAAGTCCAATGCTGCAATATAAGGTTTGCATAAACATCGAAAATTATTGATTTTTCAACTCCAGTGAACAATATGAAACCGCTTTCGGTACTCTAGATTTTGGTCTATTAGCTTCTTCAATTGTAGCAAGCTCCGCTTGATGACTATAGTCCATAAAAATTACTTTTTCCTCCACCTCCTGTCTAAAGTGCTTTACTTTACTCCCTGGGACATAATACTAAAGTGTCACTTTTTCGCTCTCGGGAGGAAAAAAAACAGGAAAACTCCCTAGAGCGTAAAAGTTACTCCATTAAATAACATGGGAAGCATCTCTATTTTAAAACGTACATTGAATAATAGGTTAGAAGGTCTAAGCTCAGATGAGGAAGCGTATAGAGTAGTCATTAAACCAACTCAATTCAATACCTCAACCAGACATTTGATCTATATATGAAATTCATGTTTGTTTGCTAAAATAATTACAAACTTAAATATCACTATACTAAAAAAATGTATAATTTTTTTATTCCATGTTATTCAAAATACCAGCCAACGAATATTCCTCATTAACTAATCAAATTTCAAACGGGAACTTCATCATAGCTGTAGTTGTGGCGGCCATTGTTGTTACAACTTTTGCCGACAGATTGCGCTGTCGGCGGAGAACTGTGATTACAAGCCAGCTGTTTGTTTACTTTTAGATTATGTTAACACATTGTTTGGTCATGTACATTTTTAAAAATCATTTTATTTGCAGTTTTTATAAATATGTAGGTGGAGGAAAAATGTTGTGTATATCACGAGTGAAAAATGTTTATTCTCCCTCGGGGAGAAAAAACAGTACTTTTCACTCTAGATGTACAAATAACTATTACTTGGAGGGACATGCGCAGAAGAGAAAGGTAATGTATACAGCGGCGGCGATGTTACCATTCTAAACTGGCCAGCGTTCTCTAATTTCTAGTGAGAGTTCAAGTGCTTACAAAGTGCTATACACTCACGAAGTTTCCTCTATGAAAGCACTGAGTCGACTGAATCTAATCGACAAATTGGTAACTGCGCTACTACCTATGATCTATCACTGTAATTGGCTGATCTCCCTCCATTTCTCTGCTCTGCATATTCCTCCAAGTCAAAAGTAATTCTGTATGGCTATAATTCTCGAAATTTCTCTGCATAATCTACCATTCAATGATTGAATGATTTTAGCCAGAAAATGACAGCCAGAAAATACATACAGTACACTAGGCCATGTCAATACAATAAAATTTCTAACAGAATTACAATAACAATACATAAATGAAGATAATACACAACATGCAGTGCAAGAGCAGGCTTCAAAGCTATTCGGTTTTTCAAAAAAATAAAAATAATAATTCTGAGTAGATTATTGCCCACACCTTTCTCTATCAGAGTTCCCAGTGTCGCTCTGGGCCGGCTAAACTCAGTCGGCGACTGGGGAGGGCCGCGGCAGGGGACGGGAGTCTTGGTGGGGCGTCCGTCAACCACCCTCGTTCGAGTCAGGGGTTGGAACAGGGTCTTGAGTGTTTTGGAGAAATGTTTCCCTCTTTTAGGAAAGAGGGGCCGTGCTTTCGCACTGCCAAACAGGGTTGGTCGCGGGAAGAAGGGAACAGGAACCTTGCAGTGTTAGTCGTGAGAAAGGGCTTCGTGTCGGGACTAAGTCTTAGTCCTCGGGCACCGGGTGTCTTCCCGGGGTCGGGTTGGTTGCGGAGCTCTGGTAAAGGCTTCCCTGGCCTTCCCAGAGGTCCTCTTCCGGTTCCGCACTGGTTTAGTGCGCTGCGGCGGCCCGCGCTCTGGACTTTCCTAAGTCCTACTGGCCGGGCACCAGCTGTCCTCCTGGGGTCCGGATCGGCCGCGGAGTTGCGGGAAAGGCTTTTCCTGGCCTTCCCAGATGTCCTCTTGCGATCCCGCACTGGACGAGTGCGCTGCGGCGCCAGCACTCTGGACTTTCCTAAGTCCTACTGGCCGGGCACCAGCTGTCCTCCTGGGGTCCGGATCGGCCGCGGAGTTGCGGGAAAGGCTTTTCCTGGCCTTCCCAGACGTCCTCTTGCGATCCCGCACTGGACTAGTGCGCTGCGGCGGCCAGCACTCTGGACTTTCCTAAGTCCTACTGGCCGGGCACCAGCTGTCCTCCTGGGGTCCGGATCGGCCGCGGAGTTGCGGGAAAGGCTTTTCCTGGCCTTCCCAGACGTCCTCTTGCGATCCCGCACTGGACTAGTGCGCTGCGGCGGCCAGCACTCTGGACTTCCTAAGTCCTACTGGCCGGGCACCAGCTGTCCTCCTGGGGTCCGGATCGGCCTCGGAGTTGCGGGAAAGGCTTTTCCTGGCCTTCCCAGACGTCCTCTTGCGATCCCGCACTGGACTAGTGCGCTGCGGCGGCCAGCACTCTGGACTTTCCTAAGGCCTACTGGCCGGGCACCAGCTGTCCTCCTGGGGTCCGGATCGGCCGCGGAGTTGCGGGAAAGGCTTTTCCTGGCCTTCCAGACGTCCTCTTGCGATCCCGCACTGGACTAGTGCGCTGCGGCGGCCAGCACTCTGGACTTTCCTAAGGCCTACTGGCCGGGCACCAGCTGTCCTCCTGGGGTCCGGATCGGCCGCGGAGTTGCGGGAAAGGCTTTTCCTGGCCTTCCAGACGTCCTCTTGCGATCCCGCACTGGACTAGTGCGCTGCGGCGGCCAGCACTCTGGACTTTCCTAAGTCCTACTGGCCGGGCACCAGCTGTCCTCCTGGGATCCGGATCGGCCGCGGAGTTGCGGGAAAGGCTTTTCCTGGCCTACCCAGACGTCCTCGAGCGATCCCGCACTGGACTAGTGCGCTGCGGCGGCCAGCACTCTGGACTTTCCTAAGTCCTACTGGCGGGCACCAGCTGTCCTCCTGGGGTCCGGATCGGCCGCGGAGTTGCGGGAAAGGCTTTTCCTGGCCTTCCCAGACGTCCTCTTGCGATCCCGCACTGGACTAGTGCGCTGCGGCGGCCAGCACTCTGGACTTTCCTAAGTCCTACTGGCCGGGCACCAGCTGTCCTCCTGGGGTCCGGATCGGCCGCGGAGTCGCGGGAAAGGCTTTTCCTGGCTTCCCAGACGTCCTCTTGCGATCCCGCACTGGACTAGTGCGCTGCGGCGGCCAGCACTCTGGACTTTCCTAAGTCCTACTGGCCGGGCACCAGCTGTCCTCCTGGGGTCCGGATCGGCCGCGGAGTCGCGGGAAAGGCTTTTCCTGGCCTTCCCGACGTCCTCTTGCGATCCCGCACTGGACTAGTGCGCTGCGGCGGCCAGCACTCTGGACTTTCCTAAGTCCTACTGGCCGGGCACCAGCTGTCCTCCTGGGGTCCGGATCGGCCGCGGAGTTGCGGGTAAGGCTTTCCCACACCTTCCCAGATGTCCTTTCTCGCCTCGATGTCCCACTGGTGGCCTACCAATGGGGAGTCAGGTTTCGACCAAACCTGACGTGTTGTCGTTGGTCGAAACTGGCAACCCGTCGTCCAAACAGGTTAAATGTCGTTCAACACTCGCCCAAACGAGTGTAGAGCAGTGGAGTTCACTGTGTGAGAGGCTAATCGACTTTAGCCTCGATACAACTCCCGGTCGCTGAAGAAATCGGAGTTCACTTAGTACTGGTGTACTGTGACGTTGCTAGCTGCTCGCTGCTTCCTTCTCACCTCTCTCGACCGCTCGACTTGGCTCTCCAAACTCGACTGCCTCTTGCTGGCCTTTCTCGAGCCTCCCTCAGTGACCGAGAGGGAGGGGAGAGAGGATGCGCAGCATCGCTGAGCGGTAGGCCAGTGGCTGGCTTGAACGTTGACCCCTCAGATTCTATGAAAGATAGCCGAGCGTCGAATAAATGAGCCCTAAATTCAATTCCTTTCTCTAGTTACGATATACATCGTGACACACTGTTCCTACTATGGGAAGGGGGGGAAAAGAGAGGGGGAGGAGAGGGGGGGGGTGAGGATGGAAGGGGTAAACGGCAGACAGAATGTCCAAATGCCTGAGTACATTCTGCCGCCTCTCCGCCGGTCAACATAGACCGAACATAAACTGGGCGCCAGGTTGGTTCCTCGCCAACCGGTGGTGATGCGTCGGCACCATCCGAAGAAATGAGCAAGCTACCCGGCCAGATCCTAGGCCTAGCTTCAGAGAAGATCTTGAAGATCTGCGCCGTGCTTTCGCACTGCGTTGAGACGCCGTGTTTGCACACTGCAAGAGGCCGCCGTGCTTCCGCACTGCAATGGGGGACGCCGTGCTTTCGCACTGCAAGAAGCGCCGTGCTTTCGCACTGCAAAGGACCGCCGTGCTTCCGCACTGCAATGGGGGACGCCGTGTTTGCACACTGCAAGAGGCCGCCGTGCTTCCGCACTGCGATGGGGGACGCCGTG
>NW_024093455.1:0-12568 GCF_014356525.2 Nilaparvata lugens | reverse complement strand
TAGGCAGTTTTTATAAGAACTAAATGAAGGTCATCGTACTATAGATTAAACTCAAGTCACTATTGAATTAAAGTAACTTGGATGTCATTGAAGAAAGGTGACTGAAAGATGAGAGATGCGGAATAATACTTATCCCCAATAATCTTTCAAAGAAGATCAATTCTGTATTATCAGAGAGAGTTATGTCTGGGAACGGTGGTCATGCATTGCTCAGGGATGTCCCAGATATCGAACTAGGAGAGTGAAGCTGATCTACTAGATCTAGACTTCCCAAATCAATACCCTTGTTTCCAGAAATCGTTTGTATTTCTTGGCCCCAAGTTTTTTAATAACATCCTAATTGGAATCAAGAGGATTCACAATCAACTTGTTTTCAAAAAAAGAATTCTTTGTAATGCCTGAACTATTTAGAATCCTTATTCAATGTTATTTCGTAGGTTTAAATAGTAATTTTGGTGGTTTGATAAGCATTAGTAAGAGAGACTGTTATTGGAAAGTGTGCAAGGGTGAGAATGTGAGAGTGATGGGTTGCTAGTCTGTTTCTTTTCTCTTATTTTTCTATCTCCATTAATCATAAATTTAAAATTAATTAGAGTGATATCCATTCCTACTTGCAAACGTGAAGTATTGTGATACTTCCGGCAAGTAGTATTTTTTTCCAATTCACGAATTTCTTTTAATAAAACTACCAGTATTTATTAATCTTCTATAATTATTTTATCTTACTGAGCTGTGTGTTTTGTTTTTTTTATTGATTCGATTGTAAATATTGTGAGTTTCAATAAATAGAATTTGAATTGAATTTGATACTTTAGAGAAAATAGGCTACAATAAAACACAAATTTAACACAACACAACTGTAAGGCTAAAATAGTCTACTTTGAGAATATCGAAAGATTGTCTATTCTATGATATAGCTATTGTATTCTAAAATTGAATTTGAAATCTGTGATAATTAACTGCTAAAATCTGTGTATGAATATTAATTAATTGTTCACTTACTTACTACTTCTACTTTATCTGCTCTACAGTCCTGGTGGACCTGGCCTCCTCTACATGACGCCTCCATACATCCGCTCTTGTGCTCCTTGCCGCCAGTTTGTCACACCTAGCACACGGAGGTCTTCTACCACATCGCTGATCCATCTTTTTCTCAAGCCTTCCTCTTTTTCGGGTGCCCATCATCATTCCGTCCAGCAGCTTTTGTGGAACTCTTTCATCACTCATTCTTATTTTGAAAATTTATTCATTATTTATTTATTTATTTATATTTTCTACAAAGAAACACTGATTGGAGAGAAAAAACTAAGGATACTCCTTGTACTATTCTCTTGCCAATTTGATAGGTAAACATTTTAAAGTCCGAAATAGGGTTATGATTCACTTACTAAAATTTAGTTCATTTTCACTCAAAAACAACGAAAACTAAGATTTTTAAATTTAATCTTACCACGTGACCCAGCCATTCTTTTGCTTTGATACACCTTAAAATTTTTTTTTCGCCAATTGCTTCATCAATCTCATTGTTGAATCTGTCTCTCCAGTTTCCTTCAACGCAGACCGGTCCCCATATCCTCCTCTTTCTCTCTCAAAAGACCTCAACGTTCTTTCATCTTTTCGCTCACTTACTATGAAGCTGTTTACGGATCTATTTATTAATTTGAGTAATTTAATAAAAAAATACCAAGTTGTCACATCATTAACTGCATATTCCATCCATAGAGATCATTATTAATGTATATTGCCCATTGTAATCTATTTCTCAGCTCTGGAGAATTTGTCAAAATAATATGTTTGTAAAGCCATGTCCACACTGAACAAAAATGTTCAACTACATGTTCGGCGAACATGTTTGTTGAGGAGCTCAGGACAAACATTCTAAAAAGTTTGGACAATATTGTTGTCAGACAAAATTACTGTTTTTCCAAACATTTTCAGAGTTGACAGCTGTAAAACATAAAATCTGTTCTCCCCACTTACAAATAATTGTGTTGGTGACGCGTCCATACTGGCCATGGGCGACCATTGTTGTCAAACATAATACAATTTGTCCAAACTGTTTCAACAACTATGTTTGTTGAACATTTGTTTAGTCTGGACAAGGCTTTATATTATGACTGATCCTGGTTATGCTATGGTTATACCGGTATACTACGACAGACTACCTACATGTTATAGTATAATCACGGAGTAGAGAATACTACTGGTTTTTGTCATTGACCAAAACTTGTAGAGAAAAACTTTTTAGAGGACAACTGGCTTCCTTCTTCCGTGGTATAACCAAGACGTTTTTCTAGTATTATAGAAATATTTATTTATTTATTTCATTGACAATCACAAATCATAATTATAATATAAAAAAATCTGGTGTGGGGCACTCACACAACTTTCCTTGCCGTTATGAAAATTGATCACCTGACGCTAGTGTTCCCGCGCATCTCAAGGCTACTATTCAAGATTTGAGTCAGCTGCTGACAGGGCAATAACCCTGGGCACACACCTGAGGTCTGCTATCTCTTCATAGTGAAGGATTTAATAGAATCAACAATAATTTGCAATTGAATAATCATATTATTGTTCTCGAATTTAAAGCTTATTTCAATTTAGGTGAAAATGTTACTGAACATAATTGTAGAGATTTTCATGCTCAATCTACTCCACTTGATTTTTTTTGTTTTAAATTGTATCTGAAGCCTAATAATTGGGAATCTAAAATCAAGCTTTGCATTGATGGGGCGGAGCTCCCGAAATTTTTACAGATATGGGACTTGTGGCAGTTGATAGAGCTTATCAATGACTATTTTAGGTATGAATTTGGTCAAAATCTTTGAGCCGTTTCCGAGAAAATCACGAAAAACCCTGTTTTTGACAACATTTTCTCCATTTTAGCCGCCATCTTTTATTGCATTCGATCGAAATTGTTCGTGTCGGATCCTTATAGTGAAAGGACCTCAAGTTCCAAATTTCAAGTCATTCCGTCAATTGGGAGATGAGATATCGTGTACACAGACGCACATACACTCATATACACACACACACACACACACACACACACACACACACACACACACACACACACACACACACACACACACATACAGCCGAATACCCAAAAACCACTTTCTGTACTCAGGGACCTTGAGACGTATAGAAATTAAGAAATTTTGGGTACCTTAATGTTTTTCGGAAAGCAATACTTTCCTTACCTATGGTAATAGGGCAAGGAAAGTAATATGATAAATTTTTATATTTGATAAATATAAAATATAGTATATTTCATTTATTCATAGACAATAGATACAATGCAGGTAAAAACAACAGGCATTCGCCCAAAACTGCTTTAAACCTTAATTTTGAATACACAGTCTAGAGGTTATGTAAATGATAACTTAATTCACATTAGAGTGCAAAAAATGTATGTACTACAATAATTTTTAATTCATCAGATTAATCAATTTCATATCAATTCAACCCCCACTAATAAATGTAACTCCATTCCTAAATCTAATTAACTCAGTGATTTCAACTCATTTTTAGTGAGTTAGTAAGGTCATAGGTTACTTGAATCATTTTTACTTTCAATAACTCCATCATAACTCATCTCTCAAGAAGCAGTTCCCGGATTCCATTTGAAACGGCCAAACGGCAAATGGATAGGAAGGAGATCTCCATTGAGAGACCCTGCCATAAGTCATCGGCATTGAGTGATAAATGAACAAAACTAAACGGTCGGGATTC
This sequence comes from Nilaparvata lugens, assembly GCF_014356525.2. Taxonomy (NCBI): domain Eukaryota; kingdom Metazoa; phylum Arthropoda; class Insecta; order Hemiptera; family Delphacidae; genus Nilaparvata; species Nilaparvata lugens. Next base: position 8,830 of record NW_024093455.1, on the reverse strand, counting down.
CGAATAATCTACAGTGAGAGTCACGTTAAACTATCAGCATTATAACAATAGGAAATGTAGATTTTACTCCTAAGTAATACTGACATTATATAGTAAATCACACTGTAATACCATACTGGCAGCACGGACAGAATAGGAAGCATTCATATTAGCAACGAGGAAAACTGACAATATAAATTGAATCTCATGGCTTCTTCATGGTGATTAGCTAAATTTGTGGGACAGACTCTATTATATAGATAGATAGATTATAAGGGATGGGATATTATTATACAGATATATGAATTATAGGGATATGCTATAAATTATATAGATAGATAGATTATGTGGAATTAACTTTATTATATGGATAGTTAGATTATGTGGGATGGACTTAATAAATAGATGGACTATATTATTATTATATATTATTATATTATTATTATTATTATTATTATTAGTCGTAGAGCTCCGAAGTGGAAGACGCTGAGTAAATCATGATCATCGATTTTTATTAGACTTGGCGGTTTTCTTGTTCGCCACCAGCTTTTCATTCTCTGAGAAAATGCAGCTGTTCTTTCTTCACTCCATCTTGTGCCAACTCTTGGTGCTTTTATCTCTGGAATAATTTCCCATTCGTTCACTTTGTTTTGAAATTATTTCTATTTTTAATTTCATCATCAGTAATTCCTGCCAAAACTAGATCTTTCTTAACATTCCTAATCCATTCTCATCCATTGTGGTCTAGTGGATAGAGGGCCTGCGTAGCAGCATAGAGATCCGGGTTCAAACCCTATCTATACCAAAAGTTTTTTAACCAGATCACTCCGTGTTATCGATGGGCACGTTAATTGTCTCTCCCGGCTGAGTATGGACAGTCGTAAGGTCCATTGACGGCTTAAATTTATATTCAGGCGGTGGGACCTTCCCGCACGGGACTCCCCACAAACAAAAGCCATACGAATTTACTTTACTTTTTTTTTTAATCCATTCTCCTCCATAGCAAGCGAAGCTACATATTCACTATAGACTATATTATATAGATAGATTATAAGGGATAGGCTATATATTATACAGATAGATGAATTATGAGGATAGACTATATACATAGATAGATTATATGGAATTAACTTTATTATACAGATAGATAGAATAACTTATATGAGATAGACTTTAATATATAGATAGGTGGACTATGTGGGATAAACTACTATATAGTGTGAATCACGTCCAACTCTGTCACCATTATTTGAATGGGAAGCATGATATTTTTTATTAAGGAATGCTGCCAGATTGAACTGAATTTCACTTCAGGTATCCCAATTCCTCAGACTGTGGAATTTGGGTGAATAGAAGGGAAGGTTTGCATGAGTTATTTGGGTGATATCTATTTTAATGGGATAGGGGTATCTATATCTCAATGACAAATGGTTGATAACAAGATTTGAATGTGTCTTGTGAAGTTTTTGTAGAATAGTGATGAAGGTTTGTTGATTATTCATCAATTTTTTATTATTGTAAGAAGTTTTTCTAGAATATAATTGGCGATTTGTTGATTATCCATAGAATATGTGGCATGAATATTGTGGAACTTTTCCACAATTGAAGAGACTTTAAATGTTGTTAAAAATCCTCTTTATTTGAATTAAAATTGAAATAAATGATGATGTGTGAGCACACACGAAAGCATGCTCCTGTAAAATTTCAATTTTTATTAAAATAAAGTGAATTTTTGACAACATTTCAAGTATCTTCAACCCATAGAATATTTATATTATTATAATAAAGTTTGTAGGGTTTATTGTTGCGTTACAAAGTGAATTATTACCAGAAAACATTACACCAATTTTAAAAATGAGGCTAACCAAACCATTCCATTATTTTTCTAAGTTGTTGTGACTAGCATGGGCGTGTCTAGTCTCGGCCAAGGACAGTAGAGCTTAACCTCCATTGGTCAGCAGCCATTGGCCAATCATAGGGATTCACCTTCATCTATTCCACATTTATTACGCTGCTCAATGTTCTAGCTCTCTCAAAACTAGAGATTGATAATGTTGTAACAACCGAGACTAGTTATCAATTTGTTTTAATATATTGGTGGTTTTAACAAAATTGAGTAGTTTTAATTCATTTTATTCTTCGAATATCATTGATGATTTAACTCAATATTTCTACAGTACTTCTAATAAAAGTTCTTATTACTGAATTTCTAAAGAATACTTACATATTCTGGAATAGCTGGAAGCCTGAGTTTAGCAATTGTTTAAAAGGTATCTGTCCTACACTTACCTGAAACAAAGAAGAAAAGAATGATATTTATTTATTTACAGCTACATGAAGGAGAACAGAGAGAAAAGTCGGATGATTCCACAATGAATTTTCCAATAATTGTCCTATAAGGGAACCTGAAAACCTTTTTTTGTCATCGACATTCAATATCAGCTATTTTCCATGCATGAAATCAGGCCGGTAAACAGCTGTTTGCAGAACAAATAAACATATAACTGTCATTACAGCATACTATACTGTAATAAAATCATATGCTCTCTTTACAGTCAAGGATGTTTCCTAGTTCCGAAATAGGAGCAGCAAAACTGCTACAAAAAACCGCCTTTAGTGCTCCAGATGGAAGTTTTGTAAACTACAATCACGAAATTCTTGATCCGGAATTTGTAAACTAGGTTATGTTTATAGAATGCATGTAGTAGCTCCAGCACAAGCAGGTAATGTTTTCTATTTCCCGATTATCCTTCTCTGGATTATCATGACAAAAATAGTGTACGTTACTTGGACGTGAATGTATCTTGCAGGGCTCGAATGAAATTCTAGTCCCGACTAGAAACATCATTCTCGCCTGCAAACGGCCCCTTCCCGTCCATGTGACGTAAAATACTATTAGCTATATGAAGGACAACAGAGGTATAAGTCAGATAGTTCCACAATTAATTCCCTGAGAATTGTCCTATAGATAAACCTGAAATCATTTTTTTCATTTGAAAAATAAAATAAGAGAATAATGTAAAAGATTCAATTTCAAACTTTTTTGCATGTAGAAAATTCAATAAATAATGCTTTTCATTGATATGAAGTAATTGACCGAGCGAAGTGAGGTCTAACATTCAAGTCGACGGTTTGGCATTTCCTTTAATGTTTAAATGTTTATATGTTTTTATGTTGCACATTTACGGCGAAACGTGGTAATAGATTTTCATTAAATTTGACAGGTATGTTCCTTTTTCAAATTGCGCGTCGACGTATATACAAAGGTTTTTGGAAATTTTGCATTTCAAGGATAATATAAAAAGAAAAAGGAGCCTCCTTCCTACGCCAATATTAGAGTAAAATCAGAACTATAGAATATTCATCATGAATCAGCTGTCTAGGGGACTATAATACTACCCGTTCAAAAACATCAACATCTTGAAAATGTATCTTTCCATTAACGTTAGTAGACAGTTGACTATAATACTACCCGTTCAAAAACATCGAACATCTTGAAAATGTATTCTTTTCATTAACGTTAGTAGACAGTTGACTATAATACTACCCGTTCAAAAACATCGAACATCTTGAAAATGTATCTTTTCCATTAACGTTAGTAGACAGTTGACTATAATACTACCCATTCAAAAACATCGAACATCTTGAAAATAAATTGTATCTTTCCATCAAAGTTGTAGACAGTTGCAGCCAGACCTGATAACAGCGCTCACACTCACATTCCGGTACGACACGTCACGGTACGATAGGACAGAAAGCTCTATATTCATTTAGGATTTTTTCTAGACATTTTTAATTGATAAATTATTTATTAGTTTTTGAGAAAACATAACAACAGGCCAATGTAACTCACTGAGTGCGAGGTCTAGAGGTCTATTGTTCACAGAGCTACTAGTTATTGATATGAAGTAGTAAAATGAATCCAGATAATGATTTTTTCAATTAACAAAGATTTAGATTGTCACACTTCAAATCAACATCTTTCCTCTCGCTTACATTACATTTCAAAACACATGAGTAAAACGGAAAGAGCAAATTCGTCCCGCGGAACAGTTATTATGCAAATAATCTCAGTTATTGTTATCCAGCGGTTACTAGTGTCAAAGACAATATGAAGCCATTATTACTCCATGTTAGAACTGTATAATATACCCGTATTAGACCCGCATTACCTGTTACTCTCGCCCGTAATATGACCGGTAAACGTCCAGCTTTGTGGCGATAAATCTCCGCTGTTGGGGACAACGGAAGTCCGTTCACGTCACGACACGACACGATACGACACGGATAATGTCGTGTCGGACGTAGAGAGGATCTCTTGTGTGGGAGACAGGTGGGATAGGTTTGATGGCTGCTAGGCTTATAGTCACACAGTCAGTTGTCCCACTTGAATTATGGGAGCAAAGAAACATGAATCATTACCCAGCAATCAAATTAGTTGAGGAGGGGGATTTCTGTGTTGGGATGGATGTGGAACACGAAGAAATGATAAATTTAAGAGAGAATGAGAAACAAAGAATGTTAGAAAAAGCTTTATAATAATAGTAGGATGATGATACACCGTAATAAATAATCGGGTGAATAAATTATTCAATTTTCCTCTGATCTCACTTTTCAATTTCTTTTTCAATTTCTAATTACCTTTTCTGTTTCCTCATTTGAGAATTTTTCAATATACTTTCAAATAAGACTACTTTGTAACTTACATAAACAAAGATTTTGTTTATTTAGCCATAATTCTAGCTATACCATAAACATTGTTCATTTAGACTTTGATATCACTCTTAATTAAAGTACTAAACAATGTACTTGGGAATTTTTTTTCGGATGAGACTCTTCAAGCGAATATAAATTCAGACAAACCTGAGTAAATTTATACTATTCATGTGATGGAATCCATAAGAAAATAAGTTTTTTGTTTGTCCCTTTAGTAGTAGGTTTGTTAAACTTATGTGTCTAAGGCCCGGTTACCAGGACATTATTTATTGAATGGACCATTAAATCTATAGATTTGATGATTCTTTAGATTTGATAAGTGTTCTAGAAACCAGCCCGAAGTTGATAGCTGAATTTAAACTATTTAGATACAGCAATTCAGTTACCAGGAAGAAGTATGACACAGACATATCGGGTTTTTTTTGGGAAAGCTACGGTTGATAACAGATTCTATGTGCGTCATGTTCATCTAATATGTTTATAATTGATTTTATTAGTCATTAAACCTTCAAGTGAAGGAGGCTAAGCAAAATCCGTTAATTTTGAGACTTCTTTTCATTTGTCCACCAGCTCTCCATTTTCAGTGAGAACTCAACCAGTTCATTGCTGCATTTTGTACCCACTACTTGGACTTTTCTGTCTTTGGTTCCATCTACCATTTTTCAATTCTTATTCTAAAGCTATTTCTATAATAGCTTTCTATAAAGCTATTAATATGTTGATTCATTAGTTTGTTTAAAGTTGTCTTTGTTTTGCACTTCAAGGACAAATGGAATCTATCCATTGGAAACCAGTCGAACACTATTAGTCGATCATATTACTAATGAATATATCATTATTATTATTATTATGACATACAGTGGATGTCATGTATAAATCCCTGGAAAACTGTCTTTCATCCTTTTCAAACTACAAGAAAATCAATGAAAAATGATGAACCAAATCAATAAACCAGGTTATTGACACTTTTCTTTCTGAGCTGGCTCACAAATCATGCCATTGATATCAGCGCTAACGATTCAGACGTGTGATGATAAACTGCGCTGAAAAGACGCGCCAGTTATCTTCGAGTCTCCAAGAAAATATCTTGACGTTTCAGCTTATCGCAGATAAGTGAATCACCGGCACATATCTTATGGACAGGTATGCTTACCAAATGATGCCTTCTTTTACTGCTTTCTTTTTTTCTTTATCTTCTTACCATTCTCATCATCTTCTCCTTCATCTTCTTCTTCTTCTTCTTCTTCTTCGTCTTCTTCTTCTTCTTTTTCTCCGTCTTCTTCTCACTCATCATAATCATCATCATCACCAGCTTCTTCTCTTCTTCTCCCTCATCTACCACTTCTTCTTCTTTTCTTCTTCTTATTATCATAATCATAATCATCCATCATCATCTTCTTCTTTTTCTTTTCATTTTTCTCCATATTGTTCTTCTTCATCTTGTTGTTGTTGTTCTTCTTCTTCTTCTCCTTCTTCTTCTCTGTTCTTCTTCTTCTTTGTTTTCTTTTTACTTATCATAATCATAGTCATCATAATCTTCTTCTTCTTTTTATTTTTCTCCATATTGTTCTTCTTCATCTTGTTGTTCTTCTTCTTTTTATTTTTCTCCATAGTGTTCTTCTTCATCTTGTTGTTGTTCTTCTTCTTTTTATTTTTCTCCATATTGTTCTTCTTCATCTTGTTGTTGTTGTTGTTGTTGTTGTTGTTCTTCTTCTTCTTCTTCTTCTTCTTCTTCGTCGTCTTCTTCTTCTTCTTCTTCTTCTTCTTCTTCTTCTTCTTCTTCTTATTCTTCTTCTTCTTCTTCTTCTTCTTCTTCGTCCTTTCTCCTCCTTAATTCTTTCTTCTTCTCTATTTTTTTCTCAAACTATCTCTACTTCTGCTTATCTTTTCTAAAATTGATAGTGTAAGTCTCACTCACACACTCACACACTCACATATGCTTAATGATTGATGAGTGTGCTTAGGCCTTCTTTCAGATAGGTGGCTTCCTTATCACAAAGAGCCTCTCGTCAAATCTTTAGGCCTACTATTGACAGGTCATGTTATGACATGCAGTCTACACAATTTTTGTAAACGTTCAGTTATCTCTGAGTCATTTAAAAAGGTTATTTTCAGAATCTGTAATCTTTTCTACTTCCTCTACTCGTTATCCTCATTTATGTCGTCCTTCTTCTCTTCCTCCTCCTCCTCCTCCTCCTCCTCCTCCTCCTCCACCTCCTCCTACTCCTCCTCCTTCTTCATCAACTCATTCTTCCTCTAGCATTAAGTTCTCCTCTACCTCTTTCTCCTTCTCTTCTTGATCCTCCACTTCTTCCTCCTCCTTCTCACAATGTTCCTCCTCCCCATCAATTTCTACTTTCTCTTCCTCCTCTTCCTCAGCATCCCTTTTCCTTCTCCTCAATCCTCCCTTCTTCCTCTTTCTCCTTCTCATCAATCCCTTATTTCTCTTTTCACAACTTTTTTACATTTTCATCCTCATTATTTTTGTACTTTTCTACATATTCTTTCTCTCTCAATGCTCGTCTCCTTCTGCTTTGTTTTTCTTATTTTATTCCTCTGGACTTCCTTCTCATTCCCTCTTGTCCACCACAGTCCTTTCCACTTCCCCCAACTTTCATTTTCCTTCATCTGATAATAATTCTATTTTCTTTTTGTGTAGTTGAGAAGTTGATATTGTGGTAATTATTCATATTGAATGAAAAAGACTGAGAAATTGTCAAAAACCATGATTTATTGATAATTAGAAATTATCACTAATAATTAACAATTATGATTAGAATAATTTCTAATTATCAGTGAATCAGTGGTTTTGACAATTTCTCAGTCTTTTTCATTCATTTCTATTCTCTTCCATATTATCATCGAGTTACCTTTTCTAAACTATTTCATGCCACTGAACTCACTTGTTTTTCTGCATCATTCTCTGTACTATCTTTTATTTCTTTTACACGCTATCATTTTTTTCAATCATTCTCCTACTCTATTTTGCTTTATCCTCCGCTTCTCTCTTTGATTTTTATCTCCACCTTGTATCCCACTCACTCATAACGTTATATTCTCTCATCTCTTGTTTCTCGGTTCCCTTTCTACTTGTTCAACAAACATTACTTTTCCTCCTTTTTTCATCTTCGTCCAACTTTTCTTCTTCAGTTATCCTCTAACTTTCTCTGTACACCATCCTTGAGAATGTCTACTCTCCCATCTCCTTCTTCTATTTTTCCTCTCCTATATTTAGTAGATTGTTGTTAGATTGACTGTATAATATTGTTCTTTATTCTTTCTAGCTACTCTCTCTTCTCTTCTCCTTTTTTTCTTCTTCACTCTTTCCAACCCCCTTTTCTTCTTTCTCTTTCCTTCTTCATTTCTTCCTTTCTTCGTCATTCTCTTTTTCCTCTCCTCCTCCTTCTCTCTTCAACTCATCTCCTCCTTCTTCCTCTTCTCTCTTTATCTTCCTTTTTCTTCTTCTACATCTTCTTCTTCTTAATTTTCTCCTTCTTCCTCTTCTTCTTCTTCATCCTCCTCTTATCCCTCTTCTTCTTCTACTTCTTCTTCATCCTCTTCTTCTCCTTCTTCCTCCTTTTCATCTTCTTCTTCTCCTTCTTCTTCCTCCTCTTTCTTTTCTTCTTCTTCCTCCTCCTTCCTTCTTTTCCTCTTCTTCTTCTTCTTTTTCAACCCTCTAGCACACTAAATAGTTCTCTATCATATCCTACAGATTGCTCTTCATTTCTACTCTCCCAATAACCTCCACTCTTCCACCATACTCCCATCCTCCTCTTCTTCCTATTAATGCCCTTCTTCTCAATTCCTCTCTCTCGCATCCACTGTCTTGTCTACAGAGACAAATGAGTTTTGAGAAAGTCGTATGATCGATTGGCTGTCCTATCTGACCTCCCCTCCCCCCTTCGCACCACCTCACCAACCCTCACAGAACTAAGCTGACATTCTTGAACGAAAGTAGATTAATTTCGATGAAATTCAATACCTACACACTCACTCACTCACTCACTCACACACACATACATCCATTCAGAAAGTTGGAAGATGAATCACCTCCTAGTGGATTTATGGCAGTGAATTTCAAAAAGTTATTCGTGCTTTTTGATTGACAGCTGTCACAACTATGGATTGAAAAACT
>NW_024093454.1:0-12971 GCF_014356525.2 Nilaparvata lugens | reverse complement strand
GTTATCCTCTAACTTTCTCTGTACACCATCCTTGAGAAAGTCTATTTTTCCTCTCCTATATTTAGTAGATTGTTCTTAGATTGACTGTATATTGTTCTTCATTCTTTCTAGCTACTCTCTCTTCTCTTCTCCTTTTTTTCTTCTTCTCTCTTTCCTACCCCCTTTTCTTCTTCCTCCTCCTTCTTCCTTTCTTCGTCATTCTCTTTTTCTTCTCCTCCTCCTCCTCATTCTCTCTTCAACTCATCTCTCCTCCTTCATCCTCTTCTCCCTTTATCTTCTTTTACATCTTCATCTTCTTCATTTTCTCCTTCTTCCTCTTCTTCTTTATCTTCTTCTTCATCCTCCTCTTATTCCTGTTCTTTTTCTACTTCTTCATCCTCTTCTCTTCCTTCTCCTCCTCTTCTTCTTCTTCTTCTTCTTCTTCCTCCGCCTCCTCCTCTTCCTTTTCTTCTTCTTCCTCCTCCTTCCTTCTTTTCCTCTTCTTCTTCTTCAATCCTCTAGCACTCTAAATTGTTCTCTATCATATCCTACAGATTGTTCTTCATTTCTACTCTTTCAAAAACCTCCACTCTTCCACCATACTCCCATCCACCTCTTCTTCCCTATTAATGCCCTCTTCTAAATCTCTTCTCTCGCATCCACTGTCTTGTCTACAGAGACAAATGAGTTTTGAGAAAGTCGTATGATCGATGGCTGTCCTATCTGACCTCCCCTCACCCCATCGCACCACCTCACCAACCCTCACCAACCCTGACATTCTTGAACGTGGGGCACGGTGTATATTGTAAAATTCATAAAAAAGAATTCCAATTTAATCTCCTACCCCTTCACCATTCTATTTGAAGAGTGAAATTTTTATACACTCCTTCCAAATAAGTTGTCAAAGAAGAAAGACAGAGTAGTATCATCCTCCTCTTGAACCTCCCACCACCCCTCAAACAAACCCCCCCCCCTCGACCATCGAATCACCCTCATCGTCCAGTGGAAGGGTTTGTCACCTTGACTTCACGACACCACTTTCGTAATAATTTCCCAGATTGGAAGGGAGGTGGACAGAAAAAGTATTCTATTTTCGTAGTAAATCGATGGTCGAGGCCGTAAATATGAGATGGCTATTAATAAGAGAGCGGCTTGTCGATAAGAAAAAAGAGACGGTGCGACATAGGGATAGGGAGAGATTGAGTGAGAGAGAATTGAAGAGATTGTGTGGATGAGAGTGAGAGTAGAAATGATGAATGGATCGATGTATTTTTTACTTGACGTATAATTAATTCACGACACAGAGCGATATATTGAGGTGAATGGATCAAAATAGAGTGGGAGAGAGAGAGCGATTAGATTAGTTCAAATTGGATTAGAGCTCTCATTCATGGAGAGAGATCGGAGATCAGAGCTCTTTATTCATGTATGTTACAATATTTATTGGCCTGTAAACTAATTCACATTGAATGACATTATTTCTAACTATTAAACGAACTCTAGAGTATGAAAAATTAATTGAGAATGAAGATTGTATGCAACAATTGGAATAACGATAATATAATGTTGTGATGTAACTACATGAGTCGGCGGTGTTCCAATAAATAATTCTCGATTCTATAAAATATAATCAGATATAAAATAATATTAACCCAGTCACTATGATTATACATTGGTGCTTGCAGTCCATATTGTTCTTCCACTAAATCAAGTATTCCAGGTACACCAACAACAATGCTCCTTGTATTTTGAAAAACACCTTATTTTTAGATCCAATCTCCATCATTAACTACATTGTCCTCATAATGAGATCTCGCACATTGAAATACGTTTATAGGATCATATTCTATGTCTATGAGAATGACCCAATAGATACACGATACACTCAATTTAGTGGAGAGGTGCGCATAAGGTCAACTCAGGGATCAAAATTCTAACACTCATAGCTTTAGAAACATTATCGGATCTCATCGTACTACAGCTCATTCTTTTCGGCTCGTTAAGGCGGTTCAAAATCATGTACATAAGTCGAATTCGTTCGCAAAATGGGAAATTCATTTTTGAATGTACCTGTAATTCAATACACAAAAAATTAATGTCACCTTCATCTTTTATTGAGCTCAATGAGTAAATACCGCACACAACGTCATCTCTACATCCTTGTCAAGAAGCTCGTCTAACACTATCATAATTAATACCTACAAGTCAAAGCATTTGACCAAGTAGTATAGGAAAAGGAAATTTGAACCTATCTGTTCCATTAACACTAGACTGTGGGAATTGGATTATATTAGATTTCTGTATCTTTATGAATCTACATCAATGGAAGAGTGGAGAGAGAGAGAGAGAGTGAGTCGGGATTGTATGAAGAGAAATAGGAAGTGAGCGAGAGAGTGTCAGAGAAAAAAATTGAAGAAAAGTTTGAAAACTGTCAAGCTACTTTTTGCCAACCTGTCAGTATTTCTGATCCGTTCATTGTACCAGCTGGTATCAGGTATCAATCTTCTCCGATTCTCTCACTTTCATCGGCCTCTATCCTAACTACATCCCTCTCTCTCTACACACACTCCTGTATCACTCTGACCCTCTCACACTCTTTGTAAGATTCCCACTTTACTCCTAACTCTCTCTCCCACTCTTTCAATACACTGTCTACTAGTTCTCATTAATTTTTCCCTCTCTCCTATCCCTGCCAGTCTTCTTATCTCTCTAACACTCACTCACTCTCTCTCCCTCATCACACATCACTCTCTATCACACCGTCCATTTCTCTCACACTCACTCTCTCTCTTTCTCATCTTTCTCTCTATTGATTATGAAAAGTGCTTCTTCACATCTTGACCTCATTGATTTTAATCAGGTAGGAAAAATTGTGAGAAGAAGATTTAACGAATGAATGGTATACAAGAAGGAGGTGTGGAGTAAGTGAATTACAAGGAAAAGGAGGAGGTAGGAGGGTGAGAGGCGTAGAAGGGGTAGTGGGAGGAGAAGAAGGAGGTGGAGTAGTATGGGGGGGGGGGGGATCAGAAAGAATGATGTGTGAAAGTGGTGAGGGGGAGGAGGAGAGGAGGAGGAGGAGGAGGAGGAGGAGGAGGAGGAGGCTCAGGAAGAGGAAGATGAGGTGGTGGTGGAGGGAGGTGGGGGGAGGAGGAGGGTGAGAGGAGGAGGAGAAAAATCTGAGGATGATGATGATGTTGAGGTGAAAGGAGAAGAGAATATGTTGTGAGGAAGTAGTAGATAAACAGAAAAGATCAAATAACTGCGCCTTTGTGAACGAGGAAATGAAGGATCAGAATGCAGAGAAGAGGGTGACATGGAAGTGAATAATTGGAGGAAGGACAGAATGGGAAATAATATTAATGGAGAGAAACTCCAGATCAAGTGACTGAGACTTTGTGATCGAAGAGAAGAGTGAATAATAGTGATCCATGGATAAGAGAACTCGCTCATGAACTGTTGTATTTTATCTTTGAAACCCGTTACAGAGTTGTACAGAAGTTGTATAGAGAGTTGGTGAGAAATATGGAAACAGCTAATATTTATTTTTTCATAAGATTTGGTAGTATGTTTTATTGGGGATCCTATGTGAAATGAAAAACCACTCTTCAAAATTACTACTTTGTCACTACAACATAAATTTGACCCTCATAAGAATCCAAATTCAATATTTTAAATGAGATGGTGGTCATGTGATGGGCTACATGATTTTGATACAGAGCAATACCTACTATTACTTCAGGCCCCACAACTAATTAATGACGTCATAACATGTAGATTGATTCTTCCTAGATCATAGTAGTTTCTACTAGCTTATAAATGTAACTTTTGTTACTGTATCGATTTTTTATTGGATAGAATCCTATCTAAATTTTAGATTAGAGACATTGCATTTAATAATAGAAATTCATTCAAATTAAAAACACTTTATTCCGCAAATAATGCAATAATTATCCATACTTTCAGTTTGTTAGACATAGGTCTACTCGATTCAGTGATAGAGCTATTGATAAATTCATCTCAACCGAAAATACTTAATATTAGCCTGTATCAGAATCGAAGGAGAGGTGAATCAAAGATAAACCAAATTAGATGTAACTCTTTTTAAGAAAGAGGCTCCCACAAACTTGATCACAAAAATCAGGGTACAAAGAAACCCATCAGGAATGTTTTCAGTTAGGTAAAACCTCTAATATTATGATGTTATGGACAGTTCCAACACTTTGCATTTACTTTTAATTTATTGGTTGAAAGTTCTTTCACACACTTTATTTACACTGTTCTTGCTCACTCTAATATTACATGTTATTTCACATGTTATTTACACTGTTCTTTCCTGTCTTAATCAAATTCTCTACTCACACTTTATTTACACTGTTCTTCTACACTTCATGTAAACCGTTGTTTTGTAGAATTGAAGCTCTTTCTTCTTTTTTGCTCGTATCCATTTCGTTTCAAAGTTTCATCTTTCGAAAAAGAAAATACCGTACGGAAACTTTGGGAGTATGTTATAATTTCGCAACAATATCCCATGGTACACAACAGTATCCATGATTTAAAACCCCAAATTAATTATTACTTTTCATAAACGAATATTAGAAGAATGAAAACAAACCATATTCATTGAAATGGAAGACTGTAAAAATTGATTTGTAATTCCAATTTTGTTGATTACCATATCAGATGTGATAACAAGCATCAGCGCTCTTATTTCGCTTGCTTGCCGCCAGTAGATCATGGATAGACATGTGATGACGTCAGTTTATTGGAGATCAGTTGTAGGGCCTGATGTAATAGTAGGTATTGTACAGAGTCCCAAGAGAAAAAAATCTGGTGTGGCGCACTCACACAACTTTCCTTGCCGTTATTAGAATTGATCACCTGACGCTAGTGTTCACGCGCATCACAAGTCTACTTATAAACAAAGATCTAAGCCAGCTGGTCACGGACAATAACGCTGGAGATAGACGAGGTCTGATATCTCTTCATAGTGAATCATTAATAGAATCAACAGTTTCCAACAGTTTGCAATTGGATAATCACATTTTCTCGAATTTCGAGCTATTTTGAATTTTAGGTGAAAATGTTACAAAACATTAATTGTAGAGATTTCTATGCTCAATCTTTTCCACTCAAAATTTTTGTTTAAATTGTATCGAAGCCTGATAATTGAGAATCTAAAATCAAACTTTGCATAGATGGGGCGGAGCTCCTGAAATTTTACAGATATGGGACTTGTGGCAGTTGATAGAGCTTATCGATGACTATTTTAGGTATAATGTTAACAAAATCGTTGAAGCCGTTTTCGAGAAAATCGCGAAAGTCCCTGTTTTTGACAACATTTTCGCCATTTTAGCCGCCATCTTGTATCGCATTTGATCGAAATTGTTCGTGTCGGATCCTTACATTGTAAGGACCTTACGTTCCAAATTTCAAGTCATTCCGTTAATTGGAGATGAGATATCGTGTACACAGACGCACATAAATATACACCACACACACACACACACACACACACACAACACCACACACACACACACACACACACACACACACAACACACACAAACACATACATACATACCAATACCCAAAAACCTTTTTTTTGGACTCAGGGACCTTGAAACGTATAGAAATTTAGAAATTGGGGTACCTCAAATTTTTTCGAAAAGCAAGAGTTTCCTTACCTATGGTAATAGGGCAAGGAAAGTAAAACCGCTCTTCAAAAATTACTCTGTCACTACAATATATTTGACCCCCATATGAATCCAAATTCAATATTATTCAAATGAGAAGGTGTTCATGTGATAGGCCTACATTTTTGATACAGAGTCCCAAGAGAAAATAAATGGCGGAAACAGCACAACTCAACCGTATAGCTTTGTTGAGTAAGAATTGTAATCATGTATCAGCACATGAGGAGTGTCACTTAAGCTGGGTTTACGTTGTTCGTAAATGCCGTCGTCGACCACGAAAGGAAGAGATTTGGTGGATTTCATTTGTCCTACATAACCTGAAAGATTAGCCTTTGTTCAATTACGTTTTAATTGGGCAGGTTGAGCGTATACTTTTTTATACTTTTGAATGGCAAAAGTTTGATATTATTAGAGATGTTTAATTCTTCAATAATAAAGACAAATTATGGAAAGTTATTGATCAGCTTTTTCAACACACTTGAAAATTGGACATAAGAATGTCAACATGCTTGCCGTCCCAACGCAGTCGTCGACTGCGTAAATTTACGCACAAACGAAAATGCACCTTAGAGGTAGACGCACACAGATCGTCATCGGACGGACGGCACGCATCGGACGGATCGGATTATTAGATTTGATGCATTATTTTCAATTGGAGTGTAATCGCACTCCAATATTGAATGAATGGAACTGTAATAATAATGCTTGCAATGAATTCTTCAGCTCAAGCACTTTTTTCTCAAGCACTTTCAATGTTATATCCTGACATAGGAGTGACTCAATTTTGTAACAAACTTTACCTGTAAAAAGTTTGAAGAATGCTTGTTCAAAATTTGAAGCTGATTGATCAATTCCTACTGAACTTATTTTAGAACATACAAACAGACAGACAATGACCATGGCCTCCAGTAAATCAAAAGTGAGAACTCGCTAACTCTTATTTAATTATACGGTTGTTGGAAAAGAGCAGAAAATTATGAGTAAGGGAGAGTAGAATATGAATACGCTTCCAAAGGCAATGTAAAGGAATTTTTTAGAGGTATAGAACTTTAAGTTGGCATTACTGTTCAAGATGGCAAACAATTTAAGAGTTGCTGAGTGATTTATTCTTAGTTCTGTTGGCTATTCATCACGAATATATTCACGTCTGAATAACGCTTGCAATTATTTTATTTCATAAATAATGTTTCTTCTGTGTGGAATATGTATCGCAAAATAAGTTAATTTTCATCGTCGACAAAATCATCCATCAGAGCAGTTAAATCGATCAACTATGGAACGTTTGCACACCACGTTTACTTTTTTTGATAACTCGCATTCCTAAGACCGCCGTACGGTGCGTACAGAAGAAGGAAGCTATTGCTACTGAAGAGCGTAGCATTGGGCACGGTCTGGGAACACCTAAAAGTGGTAAATTGTTCCAGTTCCAGTGATAAATTGTTCAATTACGTGACTGGTACAGAATATTCTCATGGAACGCCATTTCAAAAACTTTGGTTCAAGCTTTTGGCGCGCACTTATGAAGTTGATTTACACCGAAATGTGTCATTTACTAGCTGTGTACTAAATGAACAAAGGCTGCTTCACAAACCGTCTGGAAAAGTGTGATTCTCTTTCACTCCATTACTCTCAAATATTCTATAGAGAATAAATCGTTTAACGGATGGTTAGCAAACATAATTTTGTTGTTAATACAGAGTGGGTGAAAAGTCTGAGAACTGCTTAATATCTCATACACAAACGTAATTTGACGGTGGATGTGATTGGGGATCCTACTCAAAATATTGAAAAACTACTTTACTATGACTTGAAAAATCTGGTCCGTCATCTTGGATTTGCCATATTGAATGCAACTTTTTTTTTGATAGGAAGGTGGTCATCTGATACATGATTTCGATGCGGAATTTCAAGAAGAAATGGCTGGCGAAAACCGCACGTCGATATCTCAAACCGTTTAGAAGATATTAACTTATTAATCAATACCACTTATGTATTTCATTTCTGATTTGCATGGTATTGATCAATAATGAGAATATCTCCAAAACGGTTTGAGATATTGATATGTGGTTTCCGCCGTTTTTTTTCTTGAAATTACGTATCGAAACATGTATCTAATGACCACCTTCCTATTTGAAAGAATAAAGTAAAATTCAAAATGGCGCATCCAAGATCGTGGACCAGATCTCCAAAGTCATAGTAAAGTAGTATTTTCAATTTGAGTAGGAACCCCAATCACACACACCTGGAATCACGCTTTTTTATGAGATACTAGGCCGTTCTCAGACTTTTTTCTCTCCTTTCTGCTTAGAAGAGTATTGATTGATAATATGAATATCTTCGAAACGGTCATATATCAATATGCAGGTTTTGCCATTCTTTTTCTCTTGAAATTCCGTATCGAAATCATTATTGCATGACCAACTTCCTATTTGGAGAAATAAAGTTGCATTCAATATGGCGGATCAAGATGGCGGACCAGTTTTTAAAGTCATGTTAACGTAGGTTTTTCAATTTGAGTAGGATCCCAAATCACACCCTCCATAAATTACCTTTGTGTATGAGAGTATTAAGCCGTTCTCGGACTTTTCATCAACTATATATTTTATGGCTATGCTATGGTGAACAAGTTATCAGCGCATGCGCAGAGAAGGAAGCATTCTAAAATTCAATCGACCAATGAGAGCTCTTCAAATTGGTATTCTTACAATTTATCAGGCTTCGACTGCAGGCTAGGAATTTGTTATTGGAACTAGTTTGTGGTAGCCTACAGAGTCTGTCAAAACTCTTCCCGTACGCGCAACTTTTTATCGAAGAGAAGAAGAAGTAGAAGAAGAAGAAGAAGAAGAATAAGAGAAGAAGAAGAAGAAGAGGAAGAAGAAGAAGAAGAAGAAGAAGAAGAAGAAGAAGAAGAAGAAGAAGAAGAAGAAGAAGAAGAAGAAGAAGAAGAAGAATAAAGAAGAAGAAGAGAAGAAGAGGAAGAAGAAGAAGAAGAAGAAGAAGAAGAAGAAGAAGAAGAAGAAGAAGAAGAAGAAGAAGAAGAAGAAGAGAAGAAGAAGAAGAGGAAGAAGAAGGACGAGGAGGAGAAGAAGAAGAAGAAGAAGAAGAAGAGGAGGAGGAGGAGGAGGAGGTGGAGGAGGAGGATGAAGAAGAAGAAGAAAAAGGAGAAAAAGAAGAAGAAGAAGAAGAAGAAGAAGAAGAAGAAGAAGAAGAAGAAGAAGAAGAAGAAGAAGAAGAAGAAGAAGAAGAAGAAGAAGAAGAAGAAGAAGAAGAAGAATACAAAATCAGTTCATCTGATTGATAACATTTTCAGTGTTAGTGTAGGTAAAGGAGGAGGTGGACGATTCTGTGATAGAGAAGTAGGGCGTGAGAATTAAACAGAATATGACAGTGGAGGAAAGATTGAAAATATTTGGCAGAAGAAGAAGAAGAATACAAATTTGGTTCATCAGATGATAACATTTCACATGCAAAAGTGTATTTAGTCGAGCATGTTTAACAAACATCGTTCCATGGTAACAGAGTAAGAAATCAAAAAATGTTGGGTTGGGCTCCAGCTGTGATGAAATTCACTTCTCACTGTCACTGTTCAGCTACTTCTACACCATCGCTTTTCATCCAACCAATGTTGACAGTATGAAGGTTTTCAACAATATGCGGTGGCTATTGAGGAAAATCAAAATATCTACAATTATATTTCACATACGAAATATTGCTACAGATTTGCATTCCATGATGTTTTGTGTGAGTAGAATTCAATTCAATTCCGGGTTGTATCAGAGTTTCCGTTATAAATAATATCGAAGAATCAGTTCACCTGCAAATATTATATTATATTATCATATACCTGCAAATAATTTGAAGAGACTTGAAATATTATCGAAGCTCCACTTTATTCATTTATTCACACTATTACCTACAAATAAACATCTCCATGCAGAGGACAATATTTGTTTTGAATATTTTGAGTTGTGATAGGATGAACAAATTCAATCTTAAAATGGAGAAACAGGGGGACTCCTGTTCATGACTGATAAACGACTTGATTCTAGAGAATTATCCTTACAAACTGGAGAGAATCATTGAGTTTCATCCATACCGAAGTCAGAGCACCAGTCATTACATTTCTTATAGTTGGAAAAATCATTTTGTGGCGTTAGACATTCATTAATGGTGAGGATGCAACAAGGATTTAAACCACCAATAAATCAATCCCATCCAAGAAAATCAATAAGCGACGTATAGCCAAACTTCATAAGTATAAACATAACGTAAAGATGATAATGAAATCTGAAAGGTTTGAAAGGTAAATGAGAGTTGAGGGGTCAGGCTTTGCTTTTAAATGGCAATATACTGACTGGTATTATGAAAAAATTTCGATAATTATTGAAAAGCAGAAAACTTGCATATTTTATCTGGAAACATGTTTGTGTTTGGCTTTACTTCACCGGTGCTTTACGGGCATGCGACATTTTGCCTACCGTAAATTGAGATTCAAGGTTAACCTTATATTAGTTCCATTAGTACCGAACGGGGTCAATATAACCCCAATCAATTCAACTATATTCTAGGACTTCTGAAATACCATGTACTCTGCAAGTCTTTGTATAGAATGAATTTATTACACTTCCAAGAGATACACTGTTATTTTGATAAAACTAGTAGTTCTGTGAACAGTAGACCTCGCGCTCGTAAGTTACATTGACCTGTTGTTATGTTTTCTCAAAAATTAATGAATAATTTTTCCTACAGTTACCTTGAAAGTGGCCATTCCTGCACTGATTACAGAACGCAAAGAATCACTTTTCCGCTCTAGTGCGGAAAAAATTTTTCTGCACTCCAGATTTGCAACATGGCAACGCAAAATAGTTAGAAGGTTATATGGAGCACCAGTGAAGCAAAAATCAAATGGAGTTGGTAACAGTGGACTGTGGTATAGTGTTGTGGTGCACCGTTATAATAATAACTATGGACAACGAGGACAGCGACAGCCACCACATTCAGCACACAGCCGCCCCTTCATTCATTTACTACTACATTATTCAATTTGACAATAAATTAAGGTTTTTATAATAATAAAATTACACAGAAAACATTTGATGGATTCAGGGAATTTTACCCATAATTACCCACTTTCCATATTCGATGGTAACTGTAGGAAAAATTTAATGTGAAATACGTGCGCAAAGTTCCTCTGCTGCACTCAAGAAACCATTCCGCCTCGCCTTTCTTTCGGTGCAGCAACTGTCACGTCACTTTGCGCACTAGTTGCACAAATAACTATATCAATTTAAAATGTCTAGAAATAATCCTAAATAAACATAGAGCTTTCTGTCCCGGAATGTGAATGAGCTCTGTTATCAGGTCTGGTTGCAACTGTCTACAACGTTGATGGGAAAATACAATTTTCAAGATGTTCGATATTTTTGAACGGGTAGTATCATTTATTTCATTTCATTTATTTGCAATGCAATGATACTAATGTAATAACATTGGTAGATAAAATAATAAGGTAGTCCTTGTGCTATGTTTCTTCCAAATTTGTAGGTGACACAGTCCAAGATGAGGTTAGAATTTCACGTGTACAATTTTCACAAAATTCTAGTCAAAAATAACATGAAAACCATAAATTTGAATTTAGATGGCTTCAATTAATGAATTGATTAGAAATATTCCACACAATTACCACTTGTAACAAATATATTGAGTTATTTAAGAAAATTTGGAACCATTGAAGAAACACAATCTTGTAAACACTAAAGCTCAGCTGGAATGTGAGTCCACTAGAGCTGATTTATGATGAATAATTCTATAGTTCGATTTTTACGGTAATATTGGCGTATGAGGAGGCTCCTTTTTCCTTTATATTATCCTTGTGATGCAAAATTTCAAAAAACCTGTATATACGTCGACGCGCATTTAAAAAGGAGCATACCTGTCAAATTTCATGAGAATCTATTACCGCGTTTCGCTGTAATGCGCAAAATTTAAACATTAAAAGAAATGCCAAACCGTCGACTTGAATCTTAGACCTCACTTCGCTCGGTCAATTATTCCAATCCAGAATAATATATCAAATATTGAATCTACTCGTGATTTTGTATGGATTACTTATGGCTTTGAGCAGGTTAATAAACAACTTAATTTACAACAACAAACTGATACTATTAAGACTTGGCACAGAGATATTGTGGAATTTCTCCATATCAAGGTGAAATGGAAATATATTGCGACTCCACATAATTCATTTTGAGTCCTAACTAGTTTTGATGCACTTGGCATCATCATCGTCAGTGGTACTTGGTAGACTGTCTAGTCAGTCTACCACTGTCATCAGTCACCACTGCCATCACCAGTCTGTCAACCACTGATGATGATGCCAAGAGCATCAAAACTGATTTGGACACAAATAAATTATGTGGAATTGACAATATCTTCTCATTCATCTTTAACTGATACTGGTAGACGTTGTGAGAAGATGGCCATACTCCTTTAAACATTGCACGTGGTACCGCTCTAATTTCTTGTGATATTGTTTCACTCAGGACTTCAAGGGTTCGTGGTTTGTTTATGTATACACGTGCTTCATAGTGAATAATTTAATAGAATCAACAGTTGCCAAGAGTTTGCAATTGAAATAATCACATTTTCTCAAATTTCGAGCTTATTTCAATTTTAGGTGAAAATGTACTGATCTTCAATTGTAGAATTTTCATGCTCAATCTTTTCCACATGAAATTTTTTGTTTAAATTGTATCTGAAGCTGATAGTTGGGAATCCAAAATCTAACTTTGCATAGATGGGGCGGAGCTCTGAAATTTTTACAGATATAGGACTTGTGGCAATCGATAGAGCTCATCAATGACTATTCTAGGTATAATTTGTTCAAAATCGTTGGAGCCGTTTTCGAGAAAATCGCGAAAAACCCTGTTTTGACATCATTTTTGCCATTTTAGCCATCATCTTTGATTGAATTTTTGGACTCAGGGGACCTTGAAACGTATAGAAATTCCCAAATTGGGGTACCTTAATTTTTTTGGAAGCAATACTTTCCTTACCCATGGTAATAGGGCAAGGAATGTTAAAATCTTAGTACCCTTTTTGAGTTATTTAATCACAACATGTTTCACATTGATGCCATTTTCAAGTAATTTTTCTTTCTATTTATATTACAAGTAAACCCTATACAAAAAAGAGATAGAAGATCTGATGTATGGCATGTCGCCCCATCTTCTTGAACCATAGAAAGTTGACGTATTGATACATCGTCTTCTCAATTGTGGCAAAAAAACTTACTCAGCAT
>NW_024093453.1:0-12180 GCF_014356525.2 Nilaparvata lugens | reverse complement strand
AACCTTCCATTATATAACTTTTAAAACTATGACTAAGTTAGATCAAGACTATTAGAATAAGCACTTCTGTTTTATAATGAGACATGTTTTTTTTTTTACTTAGGTTAGCTTATTAATTTAATAGGAAGAATAATAAATTTATTTTTGAATGCCCATTATTTATTGTAGGTTATATGATTGATCTGTTAAAAAGTAAACGTTAATTGAGAAAATTAAACATATGTAACTAGCTGAAACCAAATTATTTTTTTCAAACTCCAGCAAAAATAGAACAGCAACGCTGCAATTTTTTATTAGTAGATTATTTTTTACGATAATTTACTTACTTTAAAATTATTAACTTGAGGTCTTTGCCAAGGACGGGGTTTCCAAATAGGCAGTGTCTGAATTCTCTGATCACAGTAAAATAACCTACATGTTCATTCAAGCGGTAGAGAGGCTGCTTGACACCCAATAGAGTTAAAATAGCTTACCAGGTCTTAATTCTTCACTATGGAATAGAACAAGAGTCTCATGTTTCCTGAAATGATTAATATTAGTTGTTGATGCTTGTTCATTGACCGAGCGAAGTGAGGTCTAAGATTCAAGTCAACAGTTTGGCATTCTCTTTATGTTTATATGTGCGCATTTACGGCGAAACACGGTGATAGATTTCCATGAAATTTGACAGGTAAATTCCTTTTAAATTGCGTGTCGACGTATATAGGCTACAAGGTTTTTGGAATTTTGCATTTCAAGGATAATACAAAAGGAAAAGGAGTCTCCTTTAAACGCCAATGTTACTGTAAAAATCAGACTATAGAACTATTCATATAAATCAGCTGTCTAGGGACTATAATACTACCCGTTCAAAAACATCGAACATCTTGAAAATGTATCTTTCCATCAACGTAATAGACAGTGTTGTCTACTAACTTTGTCATTCCTAAGCTGAGGCCATGATTCTAGTTTAGAGTTTGGAGTTATTGATAGAAAACATTTTCTTTTTTAATCTGATGATCAAAATTGCAACAAATATTATTGAAAATAAATTGATTTCTAAAATCATGAAAAGTGAGAAATTAAGTTTGTAGGAAATCAGCCTTATGGTAGTTTATTTTGTTAATTTCAACACACCAATTTTTCGACAACACAGAATGTTCTCTGAGGTTGATTGGATTGGCGTGACGGCAGCCAGACCTGATAACAGCGCTCACACTCACATTCCGGGACGACACGTCACGGTACGATAGGACAGAAAGCTCTATGTATTTAGGATTTTTTCTAGACATTAAATTATTTATTAATTTTTGAGAAAACAACATCAGGTCAATGTAACTTACTGAGCGCGAGGTCTACTGTTCACAGAACTACGAGTAATGATCAATCATAAATTCAGATAATTTTCAATGTCTAGACTCTATATCATGATAAGTATTACTGGATAAATTTTATTGTAAGCATATAAACTGTACAGTCATAATTTGACTTATCTGTATATATAAAGCAAAATGGCACTCACTCACTGACTGACTGACTCACTCACTCGCAGAACTAAAAAATCTACGGACCAAAAACGTTCAATTTGGTAGGTATGTTCAGTTGGCCCTTAGAGGCGCACTAAGAAGGATTTGGAAAAATGTCTAAAGATACGCCAAAATCAGCGTTTTTTAGAGTTTTCTCAGATTTATCTAGAAGAAATGAACAGAAAATGTTCAAATTTAGTACCTACAGAAGCTCAGCTAGGGTGTAATAATGTTGTGTTAGAAGGAATTGCAATAACTTCAAAGATACGTCCAAAATTAGCGTTTTTCCAGCGGTTTTTTTTGCTTTTTCTCAGATTTATCGAGAACAAATGAACAGAAATGTTCCAATTTTGAAAAGAAGCTAAGTATAGTGAGGTCTACGTTATAGGACAGTATATGATTAACTTTGATTTGCTATCCTTGTCTATCATTCAACAAAGCAGGTAGTACTATCTTTCTAGCCCGCAAACGATGTCAAATCTGTTTGACTATGCAAAAATATAATTAAGGCAGAGAATCGACAACGCTGTTCTCCTATCTCATCCACTGCCATTAAACGTGGACCTCACTATAGGGTGTAATAATTGTGTGTTAGAAGGAATTTGAAATAACGCACAAGTTAAGCCCAAAATGAGCGTTTTTCCAACATTTTTCTCAGCGTTTCTGCGTTTTCTCAGTACTTTGACTTTCTGATGGAATGAAGCATCTGAAATGGAATATGCAGACGAGCGAAGCGAGCCCACTGATCTCATTTTTGGACTAATCCAGTCGGGGGTCCAAGGGCTGAGCCCCCTGGCTTGACGGATATGGAGAGCAAAGCGAGCCTGACGGCTAGTCTATAATAGAATAAAGGAAAGAAGTGGCTTATACACGTAGTGGATAGGAAATTCACGAATGACGCATCATCACGTCTCAACTACTCAACTGATAAACTTGACATTTTACTTCCCTTGCCCTATTACCATAGGTAAGGAAAGTATTGCTTTCCGAAAAAAATAAAGTACCTCAATTTCTAAATTTCTATACGTTTCAAGGTCCCCTGAGTCCAAAAAAGTGGTTTTTGGGTATTGGTGTGTGTGTGTGTAGCTGCGTACACATATTCGTGCTTCCAACCCGCACCGAGCACGCTCCGCCCTCGTACCACCATCGAACCACAGTCGCACCGCCCACGCACCCATCATGAACGTTACGGAAGATGTTAGATCTTCTCGCGTTCCCCGGTCGAACCACTGTTGCTCCCCGGTCGATCATCAATCGCTCTGCTGGAGTGACGTTCGGTTGCGGAGCAGAGCGACAGTCTGTACGCACCTTATGAGTGTATGTGCGTCTGTGTACACGATATCTCATCTCCCAATAAACGGAATGACTTGAAATTTGGAACTTAAGGTCCTTACAATATAAGGATCCGACACGAACAATTTCGATCAAATGCAATTCAAGATGGCGGCTAAAATGGCGAAATGTTGTCAAAAACAGGGTTTTCCGTGATTTTCTCGAAAATGGATCCAACGATTTTGATCAAATTCATACCCAATATAATAGGCATTGATAAGTTGTATCAACTGCCTCAAGTCCCATATCTGTAAAAATTTTAGGAGCTCTGTCCCATCTATGCAGAGTTCGATTTTAGATTCTCAATTATCAGGCTTCAGATACGATTTAAACAAAAAATTCCAAGTGGAAAAGATTGAGTATGAAAATCTCTACGATTGATGTCCAGTAACATTTTCACCTAAAATTGAAAATAAGCTCGAAACTTGAGAAAATGTGATTATCCAATTGCAAACTGTTGGCAACTGTTGATTCTATTAAATCATTCACTATGAAGAGATAGCAGACCTCGTGTGTCTCCAGCGTTATAGTCCTGTCACCATCTGGCTCAGATCTTTGTTTATAAGTAGACTTGAGATGCGCGGGAACACTAGCGTCAGGTGATCAATTCTCATAACGGCAAGGAAAGTTGTGTGAGTGCGCCAAACCAGATATTTGAATATAGATTCTCAATTCACCGAGGATGGTTATAGGCCTATTTTAAATTTTTCAAGATTTCAGTTCCACAAGGTCTTAATCTGACCATTGTGGAGCACCGGTTATCTGCTAGTAGTGAGGTCCACGTTATAATGACAGTATTTGATATCCTTGTCAATCATTCGACAAAGCCGGTGGTACTATCCTTTTCTAGGTCCAAAACGATGCCAATTATGTTTTCGACAGTGTAGAAATATAATTAATTAATGCAGAGAATCGGCATCGCTATTCCTCTATCTTCATCCACTGTCATAACGTGGACCTCACTATAGGGGATAGGAAATTGACGAATGACGCATCATCACGTCTCAACTTCTCAACTGATTAACTTGACATTTGCATATAGATTCTCAATTCACCGTGGATGGTTATAGGCCTATTTCAAATTTTTCAAGATTTCAGCTCGGCAAGGTTTCAATCTGACAATTGTCACTAAATCTGACTTACTAAACACTAACTAATTAATAATACGCACAAAAAAAACTAACAAAACCTACTCTATAGTTAGGTCCACGTTATAATAGCAGTGGATAAAGATAGAAGAATAGCGATGCCGATTCTCTTCATTAATAAATTATATTTCCAAACTGTCAAAAACATCTTGGCATCGTTGTGGACCTAGAAAAGGATAGTACCACCGGCTTTGTCGAATGATAGACAAGGATACCAAAACCAAAGTTGATCAAATACTTTCATTATAACATGGACCTCACTATAGAACATGGTACGCCATAATGGAGTAGGTCAATTTCCACACAGAAAAAACTAAACAAGTGGAGGACACATTATAAGAATTTTTGTAACTAACTATTGTATGTAATATTGTAATTTATCTAATATTTTGTGTAATTGATGTTGTAGTTTTAGTTTTTTTGGGAAATAACCATTTATTTATTTTTTATTATTGTGGAGCACGGTTATCTGCTATTAGTCAAATAAATATTTGTAATTTGCAGGAGACATATCCGTCGACTCCCTGTGTGGTTTGCTGACTCCGAGGAGACAAGTGTTACAAATGCCGTTCAAATTCTGAGCAACACAACAGGCCGGGACAATCACGTAAGATTCTTCTTCTTTTTCTTCTTCTTCTTCTTCTTCTTCTTCTTCTTCTTCTTCTTCTTCTTCTTCTTCTTCTTCTTCTTCTTCTACTTCTTCTACTATATTGAGGTCCACGTTATAATGGCAGTGGATAAAGATAGAAGAATAGCGATGCCGATTCTCTGCATTAATTAATTATATTTCAACACTGTCAAACATAATTGCATCGGTGTGAACCTAGAAAAGGATAGTAACACCGGCTTTGTCGAATGATAGACAAGGATAGCAAAACCAAAGTTGATCAAATACTGTCATTATAACGTGGACCTCACTATACCTCTTTTCCTTCTATCTACTTCTTCTCCCATCTCCTTCTCCTGTCTCATTCATCTTCTTCTTCTCATCTTTTCCTTCTCTCCTCCTCATCCACCTTCTCCTTCTTCTTCGTCTTCCTTATCATCACCATCTTCTTATTCTGTCTTCCTCCTTTTCTTCCTCCTCCTCCCCTTCTTCCTCTTTTCATGTCTTCTTCTTTATCTTCCTCTTCTCCTGTCTCCTTCTGTCTTCTTCTTCATAATCATCATCTTCTTCTTCTTCATTTTCTTCTTCCACCTTATCATCATCTTCTTCCTCTTCCAACTTAGCATCATCTTCTTCTTCAACCTTATCCTCATCTTCTTCTTTCTCACCATCATCATCATCTTCTTCTTCTTCTACCTCATCTTCTTCTTCTTATCAACTTCTACTTCTTCCACCTTGTCTTATCTTTTTCTTCTACTCATCTTCTTCTTCCTCTTCCACCTTATCATCTTCTTCTTCATCTTCTTCCTCACCATCATCATCTCTTCTTCTTCCTCATCTTCTTCCTTATCAACTTCTCTCTCACTCTCTCTCTCATCTCGCTCACTTTGGTAAATAGTTAGTAGGAAGGATATTTTTATATTCTTTCGAAGAATGGACATTGATTGTCCAAAGCTCCGCCAATTTAGGATGCATACAATATGATTATTATCTATAGTTATTATATTACAATTGCTTTTTCATATCATATACAGTTCAATAATTATTTTCTTAGTCTATATTATGTAAATTCATCTATAATTTTGCTGTATTGTAAGCTATTGTATATAAGTGTATAAGCCAGTAAATATTGTAATCTACATATAAATAAAGTAATAAATCAATCCTCCTCCTCCCCTCCCTTCTTTTTCATCTTTTCATCTTTTTCACCCTTTCCCCCCCTCCTTCTCCTCCTCCTCCTCCTCCTCATTCTTCTGCTTCGTCTTTCTTATCATCTTTTTTCTCTTCTTCATCATCTTCCTTATCATTATCTTCTCCTCCTCCTTCTCCTCCTCTTTCATCTTCTACCTCTTTCAACTGCCCTCTTCTTCTTCTTCTACTACCTCTTTCCCATACCGTCTACTTCTTCTCCTTCTTCCTTATCATCATCTTCTTCTTCTCCCACCTTATGTAGTAATAGTAGTAGTAAAACAACCTTTATTGACAAAATTATAGTAAACAATATAATACAACCATAGAATTTATTACATAATAAATTGAATTATTAGATATTATCATAGAGGAACGATAGCATAAGTAGATATCCCATGGTATAGGGAGTTTATGTCGCAACTTATACTGTTATCTCAAGCCGATTACTGTCGATTATTGTTAATTTTTACTGTTTTGTTGGGGTGAGAGTGTGGGAACGGCACAATTTGAGAGACTACCAGCGTCACACAGCTGCATGGGAAAGAACTACGTGAACTATCGGCTTGGGATAACAGTAAAAGTTGCGACATAAACGCCCTATACTATGGGATATCTACTTATGCTATCGTTTCTCTAGGTAATATCTTCTTCTCCCACCTTATCTTCATCTTGTTGTTCAGGTAATGAGTCAGGTGTGCATAGTGGTTCGCGAACTGTGCCGTCTGCACGGCGTCACAGAGCCGAGTGCCGACCTTGACCGCCTTTCGTTGGGGTGTCTGTGGCCGTCGGGTGGTCCCCCCACCCGCCCTCGGACGACCTGCCGGCAGTCAGCACGATGAAGATGACGACGATGATGATGACGATGATGACCTTCATCTCGAAATGGACGAGCCGACATCACCAATAAGAACAAGGTGAGTCCTGTTTCGATACTACAAAAGTATCGATAATTATATCGATACAAAAATTATCGATAATTATATCAATACAAAAGTATCGATACTTGGTATCGGATCGAAACCAAAGTAGCCTAATCGATACTATTGATACTTAGTATCGGATGGAAACTATAGTATCGATACCGCTTGAGTATCAGAACAAAAGTATACATAAAAGCTTGCGGCACACCCAGCCGTATATTTATCTTCTTGTATCTTCTCAAAAGCAACGTGTTGCATCCGAAAAGATACACTTGGGGGTTCAATGTTTCTTTCCAAAAGCAACAAATTCTCTTTTGTATCTTCTCAAAAGCAACGCGTTTGATCCGAAAAGATACACAAAAAGATCCGAAAAGAGCATTTGTTGCTATTGGAAGATACATTGAAGCTCCTTGTGTATCTTTTGGGATGGAGAACGTTGCTTCAGAGAAGATACAAAAGAGAATCTATTGCTTATGGGAAGATACATTGAAGCTCCTTGTGTATCTTTTGGGATGGAGAACGTTGCTTCAGAGAAGATACAAAAGAGCATCTATTGCTTATGGGAAGATACATTGAAGCTCCTTGTGTATCTTTTGGGATGGAGAACGTTGCTTCAGAGAAGATACAAAAGAGCATCTATTGCTTATGGGAAGATACATTGAAGCTCCTTGTGTATCTTTTGGGAGGGAGAACGTTGCTTCAGAGAAGATACAAAAGAATCTATTGCTTATGGGAAGACATTGAAGCTCCTGTGTATCTTTTGGGATGGAGAACGTTGCTTCAGAGAAGATACAAAAGAGCTTTGTTGCTTATGGGAAGATACATTGAAGCTCCTTGTGTATCTTTTGGGATGAGAACGTTGCTTCAGAGAAGATACAAAAGGCATCTATTGCTTATGGGAAGATACATTGAAGCTCCTTGTGTATCTTTTGGGATGGAGAACGTTGCTTCAGAGAAGATACAAAAGGCATCTGTTGCTTATGGGAAGATACATTGAAGCTCCTTGTGTATCTTTTCGGATGCAACACGTTGCTTTCGAGAAGATACAAAAGAGCATCTGTTGCTTATCGAAAGATACATTTATGACCGTTTTCCTAGCTCGGGATTTAGCTAAGTTCTAGACTTCAAACAGC
This sequence comes from Nilaparvata lugens, assembly GCF_014356525.2. Taxonomy (NCBI): domain Eukaryota; kingdom Metazoa; phylum Arthropoda; class Insecta; order Hemiptera; family Delphacidae; genus Nilaparvata; species Nilaparvata lugens. Next base: position 4,344 of record NW_024093453.1, on the reverse strand, counting down.
TGGAGACAGAAAATTAACTTTCCAAAACGGGGCGTAGTCGCAGTAAATAGTTGCTGCAAAATGAATCTTTATTTTATCATTTCTATCATTGGAAACGTTTTTCTTGCGAAATGAAACATTCCTAAATAATTCAATATGGAGCTCGAACTTAACATTATTTTCTCTGTATTTTATTTTGTGTTCGATTTTCTAGTATTTCGAAATTTAATTTAAACGTGGACTACGCTCTGTTCCGGAAAACCAAATTTCTGTCTCCAGCTGTTTAAAGTCTAGAACTTAGCTGAATCCCGAGCTCGGAAACTGGCCCTAATGCTCCATGTGTATTTTTTCGGATGCAACACGTTGCTTTTGAGAAGATACAAAAGAGCATCTGTTGCTTATGGGAAGATACATTGAAGCTCCTTGTATATCTTTTCGGATGCAACACGTTGCTTTTGAGAATATACAAAAGAGCATCTGTTGCTTATGGGAAGATACATTGAAGCTCCTTGTATATCTTTTCGGATGCAACACGTTGCTTTTGAGAAGATAACAAGAGCATCTGTTGCTTATGGGAAGATACATTGAAGCTCCTTGTTGTATATCTTTTCGGATGCAACACGTTGCTTTTGAGAAGATACAAAAGAGCATCTGTTGCTTATGGGAAGATACATTGAAGCTCCTTGTGTATCTTTTGGGATGGAGAACGTTGCTTCAGAGAAGATACAAAAGGCATCTATTGCTTATGGAATACATTGAAGCTCCTTGTGTATCTTTTGGGATGGAGAACGTTGCTTCAGAGAAGATACAAAAGGCATCTATTGCTTATGGGAAGATACATTGAAGCTCCTTGTGTATCTTTTGGGATGGAGAACGTTGCTTCAGAGAAGATACAAAAGGCATCTATTGCTTATGGAAGATACATTGAAGCTCCTGTGTATCTTTTGGGATGGAGACGTTGCTTCAGAGAAGATACAAAAGGCATCTATTGCTTATGGGAAGATACATTGAAGCTCATTGTGTATCTTTTGGATGGAGAACGTTGCTTCAGAGAAGATACAAAAGGCATTCATTGCTTATGGGAAGATACATTGAAGCTCCTTGTGTATCTTTTGGGATGGAGAACGTTGCTTCAGAGAAGATACAAAAGAGCATCTATTGCTTATGGGAAGATACATTGAAGCTCCTTGTGTATCTTTTCGGATGGAGAACGTTGCTTTAGAGAAGATACAAAAGAGCATCTGTTGCTTATGGGAAGATACATTGAAGCTCCTTGTGTATCTTTTGGGATGGAGAACGTTGCTTCAGAGAAGATACAAAAGAGCATCTATTGCTTATGGGAAGATACATTGAAGCTCCTTTTGTATCTTTTCGGATGCAACACGTTGCTTTTGAGAAGATACAAAAGAGCATCTATTCATCTATTGCTTATGGGAAGATACATTGAAGCTCCTTGTGTATCTTTTCGGATGCAACACGTTGCTTTCGAGTAGATACAAAAGAGCATCTGTTGCTTATGGAAAGATACATTTAGGACCGGTTTCCCAGCTCGGGATTTAGCTAAGTTCTAGACTTAAACAGCTGGAGACAGAAAATTAACTTTCCAAAACGGGGCGTAGTCGCAGTAAATAGTTGCTGCAAAATTAATCTTTATTTTCTCATTTCTATCATTGGAAACGTTTTTCTTGACGAAATGAAACATCCCTAAATATATAATTATTATTGAACGAAAATCCTAATATATTCAATAATAATTATATATTAATTAGCATTTGAATAAATGCATTCTCTATTTAATTCCATCTGTAACTAGTTGCCGCTATGGCTTCGTATAAAATGAGCGCTGCTATCCAGAGATTGTCAGTTTGGTGTAAGGGTAAGCATTCCTGACTGGCAATTGGGAGGCACTGGATTCGATTCCCGGGCTGGCAACTAATTTTTGGATAGTAGTTCTCATCGAATTTCCATCTAGCTGTTAGCCCTGTTGTCAATGTCTGCAGTAGCAGAGGTCTTCGGGGTGATTTGCAGCATTTATTTAGGATTTTCGGTCAATAATAATTATATATTAATTAGCATTTGAATAAATGCATTCTCTATTTAATTCCATCCATTCCTAAATAATTCAATATGGAGCTCGAACTTAACATTATTTTCTCTGTATTTTATTTTGTGTACAATTTTCTAGTATATCGAAATTTAATTTAAACGTGGGCTACGCCCTGTTCCGGAAAGCCAAATTTCTGTCTCCAGCTGTTTAAAGTCTAGAACTTAGCTAAATCCCGAGCTGGGAATCCGGTCCTAAATGTATCTTTCCATAAGCAACAGATGCTCTTTTGTATCTACTCGAAAGCAACGTGTTGCATCCGAAAAGATACACAGGAAACCGGCCCTAAAGCTCCATGTGTATTTTACTTTCCTTGCCCTATTACCATAGGTAGGAAAGTATTGCTCTCCGAAAAAAATTAAGGTACCCCAATTTCCAAATTCTATACGTTTCAAGGTTCCCTGAGTCCAAAAAGTGTTTTTGGGTATTGGTCTGTATGTGTTGTGTGTGTGTGTGTGTGTATGAGTGTATGTGCGTCTGTGTACACGATATCTCATCTCCCAATTAACAGAATGACTTGAAATTTGAACGTGAAGTCCTTACAATATAAGGATCCGACACGGACAATTTCGATCAAATGCGATTCAAGTTGGCGGCTAAAATGGCAAAAATGTTGTCAAAAACCGGGGTTTTCGCGATTTTCTCGAAAACGGCTCCAACGATTTTGATAAATTTATACCTAAAATAGTCATGATAAGCTATATCAACTGCCGCAAGTCCCATATCTGTAAAAATTTCAGGAGCTCCGCCCCATCAATGCAAATAGATTCCCAATTATCAGGCTTCAGATACAATTGAAACAAAAAAAAAATCAAGTGGAGTAGATTGAGCATGAAAAATCTCTACAATTAATGTCCAGTAACATTTTCACCTAAAATTAAAGATAAGCTCGAAATTCGAGAAAATGTGATTATTCAATTGTAAACTGTTGCACACTGTTGATTCTATTGAATTATTCACTATGAAGAGATAGCAGACCTCGTGTGTCTCCAGCGTATTGTCCTGTCACCAGCTGGCTCAGATCTTTGTTTATAAGTAGACTTGAGATGAGCGGGAACACTAGCGTCAGGGGATCAATTTTCATAACGGCAAGGAAGTTGTGTGAGTGCGCCACACCAGATTTTTCCTTTTATTTTATTTTGTGTTCAATTTTCTAGTATTTCGAAATTTAATTTAAACATAGACTGCGACTACGCCCCGTTTCGGAAAGCCAATTTTCTGTCTCCAGCTGTTTAATGTCTGGAACTTAGCTGAATCCCGAGCTCGGAAACCGGTCCTAAAGATCTTTGTGTTCAAATGCAACACTTTGCTTTTGAGAAGATACAAAAGAGCATCTGTTGCTTATGGTAAGATACATTGAAGCTCCTTGTGTATCTTTTCGGATGGAGAACCTTGCTTTCGAAAAGATACAAAAGAGCATCTGCTGCTTATGGGAAGATACATTGAAGCTCATTGTGTATCTTTTCGGTTGCAACACGTTGCATTTGAGAAGATACAGAAGAGCATCTGTTGCTTATGGAAAGATAAATTGAAGCTCCTTGTGTATCTTTTCGGATGGAGAACGTTACTTTTGAGAAGATACAAAAGAACATCTGTTGCTTATGGGAAGATACATTGAAGCTCATTGTGTATCTTTCCGGATGCAGAACGTCGCTACCGAAAAGAGCAATAATAATAATAATTATAATAGAATTTAACTGTCATGGACTACGTCAAATCAGATAGTCAATTAGTCACAGTCAACAAAAATAACTTATTAAATAAAAGTATTAAATAGTACTTTCTTAGTTGACCGAGCGAAGTGAGAACGAAGGTCAATATTCAAGTCGACGGTTTGGCATTTCTCTTAATGTTTAATGTTTGAATGTTTATATGTTGCGCATTTACGGCGAAACGCGGTAATAGATTTTCATGAAATTTGACAGGTATGTTCCTTTTCTAATTGCGCGTCGCCGTATATACAAGGCTTTTGGAAATTTTGCATTTCAAGGATATATAAAGGAAAAAGGAGCCTCCTTCATACGCCAATATCAGAGTAAAATCAGACTATAGAATTATTCATCATAAATCAGCTGACAAGTGATTACACAGATGTGTGGAGAAGCCAGTCTATTGCTGCTGTATTTCCATAAGGTCTATAGTTTCAATCAGGTACTTGTGGATGAGATACTGCGTGAGGTCTACTGTTCACAGAACTACTAGTATACTTCACTAATAAAGTACTTTCTAAGTATCAATAAATCTGTGGTTTTGACAAATTC
>NW_024093452.1:0-13984 GCF_014356525.2 Nilaparvata lugens | reverse complement strand
TTCGACTGGATCAGTTATTGGATCAACATGTGAATTAAAAGCCGGCTCCCGACATTTGTCCATTCAGTAAACAGCAAAAATGTTTGGCGTTTCAGAGCGACTATTCATCTTGCTATCATTGTCGATTAACGAGCACACATCTACACACATGCTTTTCAAGCATTCGCTTGTTTTGGAAAAAGCTTATATTCGTCAAGTGATGTTTTCTATCTTTAACATGGATCTCAATCTTAATGATACTCTTATCGCTTATCCTGCTTTTATAAATAAACCAAACTAACCCCATATACCCCGTCAATATCTGTAAAGGACATGGAAAAACAGATTTTAACTTTAATGATAAAAATAGACATTTGTGAGAATTTTTAAAACATTTAAAGAATTCAGTAACCTGGACATACTGGTTATTATATAGTTTTCATCAGATTTTGAATTCTTTTTTACTAATAACTTATGCAATCCGCAACTTAAGCAAGTGGAATCTTGAAGATCTTGAAGTAGGTCTAGAATCAACCCGGTTAGTTATATGCCAAAATTTTAAGATAATTTCAGTCCAGTAGTTTAGGTGTGATAATTCGTCGAACATAATTCTCGTATCCCCTGTATAATACCAGGCACATACCAACGTGAAAGTTTTGTTGTGGTGCGAATTGAATTCGCAGAACTTGCTGTGGGTAAATTTAATACTATTGCGGTATATGTGCTAGTACAAACCAATGCGTTGCGAAATATCCCCTTGTGATTAATTCACAGTTTTTGCCATGTGCAGCATTTGTAGCGCTGTTTCGTGTAGCGAATTTTTGTGGCAAGTTCTGGAACTACACTAGTGTTATCTGTCTTGTAAAGAGCATGAGTCAATTCAAATATTCATGTGCTCCACTTTGCGACTATTTTGTCTCCCAGTGTATGTGTCCCAATATTTCGCAACGAAAACTTCATTTGGAAACCACTCTCTGGATTCTTGAAAATCTGCAACGAATTTGTACGCATCGGTGTGCATATACCTCAAGCCAGTTTTTTCCTCTATCATAATATAGAGGAGTTATTCAACTTGGTAATAACATAATAAAGTGATAAATCTCAAATCTTGTTTAGAAACCTTCCTCATCAACTTGATACCAACCCCACAAAATTGAACTGGTTATCCACTTAGTTTATGTGTAGGTATGATCTCTATACTTATAAAAGGCTAAGCCCTGACAGACTGAAATCACACCACAACCCAAACTACTGAGCCTAAAAACTTGAAATTTTGCACGATTGTTTATCGTAACCAGAAAACATCCACTAAGAAAGAGTTTTCAGAAATTTGCCCCCTGCGGGAGCTGGGGCCCCCCAAAAATTTTGTACTTTTTTAACCGTCATTGCACAGCAGAGTCATGAGGAACTTTTTTTTCAGCTACGAAAAAAAATTAGGTCTATGCAGAAAAATCCCACAGGAGCACAGGGGGGTTCAGGAGAGGGCACTTTTCGAAAATGTTGATGTAAAATCACACTACAGCTCAAACTAATTGGCCTACAGACTAAAACTTTGCACAATATTCTTCAAACATGCTAGATGCACACTAAGAAGGATTTTGAGGTATCCTGCCTCTAAGGATTTCAAAGGATGGAAAGGATCCTATTAAGTAAGCTTATGGTAAGGTGAACTCCATATGGAACTGAGTTAATTGACACATGATATTCTAACATATGTTGTAATCATTGGAAAGCTTAAAACAATTTCATCAATCAGCTGATCGAATTGATTTTGTGTTGATTGAGAGCGCGAGCTTACCACGTGTTTTACAGATTTATAGTATTCCTGGTGATTGAGCCTGTCTTTTTCAGCGATGTCTATTATAATAGAGCTTAATTTACAACTAGCTACCCAGTGAACTTCGTACCGTCAATGTATCTCATGTTACACTCGACTTTATTTGGTGAATCATGAAATTTATCTGACAATCAACATGTTCATTCACATCTCAATACGGACTTCCTATGTGCTTAGTCATGCATCATTCATTATTCCGAAACATATATTCTTCTCAATCATTGGTAGTAATATCTATCAGTAAAGTTTTCAATTAAAAAGAAAGTAATATCAGTGTTTCAAAGAAAAATATTCAATGTTTTCATAGCTGTAGATTGTCAATATTTGATCCAGGAAATATGCGATGTACGATGAATCACACAGAATTCACATATTCTTTCCATTTTAGATGAATATAAGCTAAGCTAATTCAAAAGCAAATTATTCTTTCATTCTTCAGTAATTGATGAATGCAATATGAATACTATACATATATACTATACAATATATATATACTCTTTTTCATTGGGTGAATAATTTTTTTCAACATTTTCCAGTTTCTCAATGATAGGGGAGTGATAACTATTTGTATAGGTCTTCCAAGGTACCCTTATCAACAGCTGGTACCAATCAACTACACTTCAACTCCAACTACCGTTTTTAATAACAGTAGATGATTCTAAACTTTGGATGGACTTTTTTGCTTGAAATCCCCTCCCCCCTCTCACCCCTCGTCAATCCCGCCTCCCCTCCCCCGCCCGGAGGGTACAGGGTGTTCTAAAAATAGATTTCCCCCTCTCACTCTCTCTCTCTCTCTCTCTCCTCCTCTCTCTCTCTCTCTCTCTCCTTCTCCTTCTCCCTCTCCTTCTCCTTCGCCCTCTCAATCTCTCTCTTATCTTATCTTATCTAATCTAATCTTATCTAATCTAATCTAATCTTCCCCTCCCCCAGTGAGGACGAGGGTGATGGAGAAGGAGAGAGTGATCTCTCTCTCAGTGAGGGAAAAAATAGTTTCCCTGTGAGGGAGAAAATAATTTCCCTTTGAGGGAAAAATTCTCTACTGACAGATTAAAGTGAATCCATTCGCTGTCAAATTAAAGTGAATCCATATTACTACATCCATACTGTCGAATTAGAGTGAATCCATTTGCCTCATCTATACTGTCAAATTAAGTGAATGCATATTCTACATCTAATGCTATACTGACAGATTGAAGTGAATGCTAATGAGGGAAAAAATCCCTTTGAGATGGAAAAATTCCCTTGGTGACAGATTGAAGTGGATCCTTTTTGCTATACTGTATAGTGAATCTTTCACTCTACATCTATGCTGACAGATTGAAGTGAATCCTTCACTTTGCAGCTACGTGTTACCCGCTTACCAGTCTTTTTGAGATTTTATGTTTTCGGGGTCAATACAACCCCTTTGTACTGTGCTAACCGCATTTTTTCTGTAATTATTTCGGCTATCTGATTTTCTGTAAGGTTATGTTGTTTGGCCTCTATCCAGTTCATATGAAAACTAACCCGGGCATATCTGGACACGATATCATGTTCTATCCTGTGTATGAATAAATTAAGATAATCTATGAATGGAGCCAAACACTGCAGTCTCATGACAGTGCCCTCTTCCGAATTTTTAATTCCCTCAGCTATTTCATCACGAACGCTTTTCACAATGACTTCCACCTCGTTTTTCTTAATAAAATCTCCAATATCATTTTTAGTTGCATACTTTTCTGCAATTTGATTAATCAGAATAGCAATGGCATCTTTTGTAATGATTGTTCAATACCGTCCATAATATTAGCTTTATTGCACTTGCTATTTCAGATAATCATTTTCAAACTCTTCCTTTGTTAATGAAGAACAGTCAATTTCTGCAAAGTAGATTCTAAATATTGCTTATCAATTAGCAATGGCTGTGTTTCATTACTTTAGTGAAAATTTCTGTCTAAGCTGTTTTCGATTTAGTATTGAGATAGTTTCTGTCCAGCACCTCCAAATTCTAATTTTATCTGATATGGCTTTTATTTCTCATCTAAATAAGCTTTATCAACTTCATCATTGTTAATACTCACAACTGGATGAAAAGCTGTCTGTTAAAGTTTTCACTTCTCCTAGAGCAGATTCTAAAGTTAGAGCTCTCTCTCCATAGCTTTATCAATATTAGCACTAAATTTTGTAATGTACTAGAATATTTCTCTTTCAATTATGCTCACTCCAATATTCTTTGTATTTTCCGAAACAAGTTTGGTTATTTGCAAATCTAAATGAAATTTCACAGCTTCGCTGATTCCTTGTTGATTTATCGATTCGATTATCTTTGCGTTATCGAGTCAATATCACATGTAAGATTAGCAACAGCAGCCCCAGCACTAGGTGTATCAATTCGACCGAATCGATGTAGAGTCATCGTAACACTCACAATTAGTTTTGCTTCTTTTAGCTCTTCAATTATAGACGTGATCTCAACTCATGTGCAGTGTTGCCAGAACTTTTGAGGAATAGAGTAAATTTAATCTTTCCACTAATTCGTCAAAATTATCAAAGTATTGATGAATTCTAAGACTTTGGATGGACTTTTTTGCTTGAAAGACCCTCCCCCCTCTCACCCCTCGTCAATCCGCCATTCCCCCACCCCTCCCCTCCCCCGCCCGGAGGGTACAGGGTGTTCTAAAAATAGATTTCCCCCTCTCACTCTCTCTCTCTCTCCTCTCTCTCCTCTCTCTCTCTCCTCTCTCTCCTTCTCCTTCGCCTTCTTCTCTTCGCCCTCTCAATCTCTCTCTTATCTATCTTATCTAATCTAATCTTATCTAATCATCTAATCTTCCCCTCCCCCAGTGAGGACGAGGGTGATGGAGAAGGAGAGAGTGATCTCTCGCTCAGTGAGGGAAAAATAGTTCCTGTGAGGGAGAAAATAATTCCCTTTGAGGGAAAAATTCTCTACTGACAGATTAAGTGAATCCATCGCTGTCAAATTAAAGTGAATCCATATTACTACATCCATACTGTCGAATTAGAGTGAATCATACATTTTCCTCATCTATACTGTCAAATAAAGTGAATGCATATTCTACATCTAATGCTATACGGACAGATTGAAGTGAATGCTAGATGAGGGAAAAAAATCCCTTTGAGATGGAAAAATTCCCTTGGGACAGATTGAAGTGGATCCTTTTTGCTATACTGTATAGTGAATCTTTCACTCTACATCTATGCTGACAGATTGAAGTGAATCCTTCACTTTGCAGCTACGTGTTACCGCTTACCAGTCTTTTTGAGATTTTATGTTTTCGGGGTCAATAACAACCCCTTGTACTGTGCTAACCGCATTTTTTCTGTAATTATTTCGGCTATCTGATTTTCTGTAAGGTTATGTTGTTTGGCCTCTATCCAGTTCATATGAAAACTAACCCGGGATCTCTGGACACGATATCATGTTCTATCCTGTGTATGAATAAATTAAGAAATCTATGAATGGAGCCAAACACTGCAGTCTCATGACAGTGCCCTCTTCCGAATTTTTAATTCCCTCAGCTATTTCATCACGAACGCTTTTCACAATGACTTCCACTCGTTTTTCTTAATAAATCTCCAATATCATTTTTAGTTGCATACTTTTCTGCAATTTGATTAATCAGAATAGCAATGGCATCTTTTGTAATGAATTGTTCAATACCGTCCATAATATTAGCTTTATTGCACTTGCTATTTCAGATAATCATTTTCAAACTCTTCCTTTGTTAATGAAGAACTAGTCAATTTCTGCAAAGTAGATTTAAATATTGCTTATCAATTAGCAATGGCTGTGTTTTCTTACTTTAGTGAAAATTCTGTACTAAGCTGTTTCGATTTAGTATTGAGATAGTTTCTGTCCAGCACCTCCAATTCTAATTTTATCTGATATGGCTTTTAATTTCTCATCTAAATAAGCTTTATCAACTTCATCTTGTTAATACTCACCAACTGGGATGAAAAGCTGTCTGTTAAAGTTTTCACTTCTCCTAGAGCAGATTCTAAAGTTAGAGCTCTCTCTCCAATAGCTTTATCAATATAGCACTAAATTTTGTAATGTACTAGAATATGTTCTCTTTCAATTATGCTCACTCCAATATTCTTTGTATTTTCCGAAACAAGTTTGGTTATTTGCAAATCTAAATGAAATTTCACAGCTTCGCTGATTCCTTGTTGATTTATCGATTCGATTATCTTTTGCGTTATCGAGTCAATATCACATGTAAGATTAGCAACAGCAGCCCCAGCACTAGGTGTATCAATTCGACCGAATCGATGTAGAGTCATTGTAACACTCAACAATTAGTTTTGCTTCTTTTAGCTCTTCAATTATAGACGTGATCTCAACATCATGTGCAGTGTTGCCAGAAGCTTTTGAGGAATAGAGTAAATTTAATCTTTCCACTAATTCGTCAAAATTATCAAAGTATTGATAAATTATATCATGAGAATTATTTTTTGCAAATTTCAATAAACCCCATCCCTTCTTTTTACTAATTTTTTTACTGGGAAATAACTTCTGAATCATTTGCAATTTAATTCCCTGATTTTGTTTAACATACCCTCTTCGATCTTAATGTATGCCTGTAAGTGTTAAGATTTTCTTATACTTATCCAGATCTCTCTGATTATAAAGATTCGAATTCGGTCTTGGACTGAATAATAACTCAAGTAGACCATGTGTTAAACGAAATCTTTCATTATTAATATCTATATAACCATCGTCGAATATTACTTGCTGATTTCCAATATAATACACATCATCTTTAGAATTGTATGAAATTCCATAACTAATTGAATTATTCAATTTTTCCGAATGAAATTTTTTTAGATATTGTGACAGCACATCATCGTTTTTACTAGAACCAAGTAAACTGTTTTCAAATTTAGTCGAGCTTAAAAGATTGTCAGTTGAACTCTTATAGCTTTTATCATAGCTCGACTGTTCATCACCAATCTCCATACTCTCCTCTTTTGGCTCTTCCTTTTTTACACCAGAGTGAAAACTAGATTTGTTTTTTCCCAGTTCAATTATGGGCTCTATCAACGGTGAGAGCGTTTTCCTATTGTATTCCTCCGATCGTTTTTCAAAATTAACTAAGCTTTTATGCTTGTCGCTGATTACTTTTCTCATTTCTGATCTTTTCGATTAAACTCTCCTTCTTGTTATTTACTATGTTCCTTCCTCCTCCTCCTGCTATGTGTTTTAGACAACATGACTGTACAAAGAATTAATCTCTACTGAACGGAAAGAATTGTGTCCAGTGAATCCCGATATTTCCTTCCTTTATATCACATTCTTTCAAAATTGTAACAAAATATGCGGTTTACGATTCCAAACTGTATGACAAAGTTTACTGAAATCTTTATAAGAAATATCTCCTCCAACATGATCTCTGTGAATTAATTTGAGACTCAATAAATCCATCTTAAAACTTATAATCATATTTGCATTGTCTATAGTGAAATGTTTCTGTGTAGCTCCATAACTCTGGATTGAATATGCTGTGTAAATATTTCGATGATGTCCCATAGTAAAATATTCTCTTATCTGTGGCACATTGCTCAGTTGTAAGTCATCAAAAATTACAAAGCTATATTCGGGGATACGGTTCGGATGGGGAATTTGGCTCACATCCTCTTTCATGTGAAATCCGATATTTTTCAAACCTGCAAATACCTTCTTGAGAAAAACATATTTTGGTTGATATAAGCTCTTGCTAAATAAGTAAATGTGCTTAAATCTTAAGCCATTTTCAGCAAAAACTAAATTAAATAAGAGATTTGTTTTTCCTCCATCACTGGGAGAAATAATTAACATTCTTGCATTATGAGGGAGTAAGTCTCCATTTTTACAAAATGCAGGCTTTTTTTTAACTGTAATTAATGTATCAAAGTTAACAATTGGTATTTGACTCATGATTACAAACGTACAGAACATGATCTGATGAGCTACTGAAAATTTTTACAAAAGTTAGATCAGTGCCGCTATGAATGAGAGCAATGACCAAGCACACATGCATTAGCATAGAGGGGCGTATCAGGCGACAGATTGGAATGTAGACACCACTCTCCACCTCCTGTCATCATCATCAGACAGTGGATGGATGTATCTACCTTCTCTGTTCCTCACTCTCTTTTCTGCTTATCAGCTATTGAGTGTGCAAAGATTCTTATATTACGAAATGAAACTATGGATTGAAATGAAAACCAATGTTTGTTAATAATACTTCTATTATATTTTCAACGAGTGTACATCATGATATTTACAATAGATTATTTACAATAAATGTACATGATATTTACAAGAGATTACAAAAGATTATTTTTCATCCAATAATTGATCTCTACTAATATAAATAGGTGTTGAAAATCCAATCCATTTCACTAACAATCCTCTTTTATCACGTTTTAATATTTTTCCAATCAAATACACTTGTCTCTCCGATTCGTTCAATTGTGTTTTTTTAATTTCTCCTGCATAAAACCGACCACTAATTACTTCACCGTTCAGATCTCTCAGTGAGTAGGTTATAGGATTAGAAGGAAATATAGAGTGAATCACAAAATACTCTGCACTCCAGTTCATGTTATAAGATTTATCAAAAAATAATCGTTTCTTCGAGATTCGCACGATATCACCTAGCTTAAATTTTGGTTTTGAATTTTTCAATTTATATTGTCTATTGACTGCAGAATTCAATGACATTAGAACATGATTACGATCTTTCTTCCTCACATCTTTAGGTTTCATTCTAATGGATGAATGCATTGTTGCATTATAATCACGAACTAAACTGTCTAGATTGCTTATCCAGTTTTTGGTTCCATGTTCAGTAAATATCTATAATTTTGCTTCAAGTGTTCTATTCAGCCTTTCAACTATAGATGCTTTCTTATCACTAAAAACATGGTAATGTTCAATACTATATCTATCTAATAACGCTTCAACTTTTGAATTAAAGAATTCTGTTCCCTGATCTGTTTGGAACAGCTTAACTCCCTTATTTTTAGAAATAATTGGTTCGAGAGCGTTGAATACAGATTGGCTTGTCTTGTCTTTTAATGGTACACAATATGCAAATTTTGAAAAACAATTAATAACAACTAAGATATATTTATAACCCTCATTAAAAGGTGATAAACTTGTCATCTTAATAAGGTTGGCTTGAAGCAGGTCTTTTTCACTCTTCAGTTCATATTTGCGAGTGGCATAGTTCACACGCGGCACGCTATGAAGCTCTAAAGCTAGCTTAGATCTAATAATTTCATGATATTACAGCAGTCAAATCAGAATTAGTGGTGTTGGATGATTGTCACGGAACATACTGAGCAATCAGTTAGAGTGGTGGGCTCTATTAATGTCCAAAGGGAGGTGTCTATCCCATTCTCCGCAATGTATCTTTATCGTCATAAGGACTCAAGCAGATTTTTGCACATTCACCTGATACATGGTGTGATATAGGACCTCATCATATCAAATTTTCAATGTGTTTCACAGCGTTCAATCAGCAATTTCTTATATTAATTAAATTAAGTTTTACATTTCACTCCGGTCTGTACACCCTTCGCTACACATTTATCTACAGGTCTTCATTCTCGTACATAAAAAGGAGTAAAGTTTCGATCTTGGGCCTACAAATCTATGGACAGGTTTTGAGGCAGTCTCATCCTTGAACTTTCCTACAACTTTATTTCTCTCCATGGGAAAGCAAGGGTGGCAAGGTGGATAGTTAGAAGTATCGAATAGGTTCAAATTATCTTTAATCAACTGATACCGTCTTCGACTTTTAGGTTTAGAAGAAAAACTGTCGGTATCAGTCATACAGAGTTCTATACGATCCCATGGTATAATGTTTTGTGATTTGCAATAGAAAAATCGTACCTATGGAATTTACATCAACTCAGTACAGAGAAGCCGGAATAGACAGGCTTGTTCATTTTAGTTCCAACTGCAGAGAGAAAACCGCGATAACGTTCGGACTAATTATTTGCCAGCGTTTACATAGTGGATTTGAAATGTACTTATCTAACCGTTTTTCATCCATGATAATTTTAACATTGATTTGCTTACGACTAGATTGTATCGTTTTCCCGAAGATCAGATTGGAAACGGCCTTAAAGAAGGATATTTCAAATTTATTCTCGCGTTCTGTCTATTCCAGATATTGAAGTCGATGTAGCTTTTCAGCCAGGGAGATTGGGAAAAGCTAATGACGCGATGCACTTTCAATAATTGCAAGCCGAGCTGAAGGTTGAGCTTTAAATTGATATAGTGAACAATGTACTTTTCACGGTCGAAAAGTGTGTTCATGAGCTTTTTAGTTCCAGTTTGACCGTTCTCATTTGTTTGGTAGTTTGATAGCAATTCGCGCGGCGGTGTTTGGTGGAGAGGTGCGAGTGGGAAGCTGGCGTGCTTTCATGTAACTCTTGAGGTACTTGAGATCACATTCTATTATATATCCGGTTTCTGAATTGCTGTCCAAATTCGCGAAATCAAGCTTGGAAATTTCTTCCTCTGAGAGTAATTTGAAATTTCCAACAGGTAAGCTTCAGCTCATAGCTTCCGAGTATAAACTGTTTGCATCGATATAAAGGAGATAATTACTTGGTTTTGAAGGGTCGTATGTTTTGGGTAGATGTTTGTTATTCGCTTCACAATAACGTTTACCGATGAATAACATACCACCCCTCATCACTGCCTCAAACATAAGATGCATGTCAGGATGAGTAATCAATTCTAGTTCGACTTTAGTGTGTTTCAGCATACAATTCCAGGTAGAGTGAGCGAGGGAAAGGAAATGGGTGACATCAAGGCCGTATAAGCTAGAAAGCGTAGACCTCATGGATTCAAAAACTTCTGCTAATAGCATCATGTCCAAACATAAATAGAAATCGTTATATTCCCAAGTGAGTTTCAGCTTGAATGTTGAGAACACTCTTTGCGCAATTCATATTTTCGCGAGACAGAGGGTATCGGTTAAATCATTATGAAAACATTCGAGGGAGGAAGCAAGTTTCCGCGAATTTTCGGGACAGCTCATGTATGAGTAAGGATATACTCCTTTTTTCAACAAGAGCTGTCTGTGTTCGCGAGGTGGATCATGAAACATCGAGAATAATCGCTCGAACTTCTTTTCCATGTTTGTACTTTTACCAAATTACGCACCAATACTTCCAAGGATTCAGACATAAACTTGTAGGAATCTAAAAATTTAATTTTGCCTACTGAAAGTGTCCAAAAATCTCTCTGACGTATTTGCGATGCAGGAAATTTCTTTTTTATATTTACGAGCGCTTCAGAATAAAATGCGATCAAAACTGGAGAAATTATGAAAATAACACGAAATGTACTCCGGAGTACAAGCTTTAAATTACAAGAAACATGTGCCGCACACAAGTAATTACCGGTTTCATGCGCATGGTGACGACATTCAATATCTGTGTCTAAAAACGGTTCAGCACAAAGCCCGCAGTTTACCGAATTTTGAAATTCCCGCTCTTGACTTTCGGATAAAGCTTGCATCGGAATTTCTCGTTTCATATCCTCATACAGAATGTCGCCGAGATCTGTAATTTCCTGAAGAAATTTCTCCATGATTTTTTCGTCTAAACTACTTGTCCTATGGAGTACAGGTCCGTAGGCGATTCCCCGTTAACATCGATAAACACAAAACATAGCCGCAGGGATATGCCGCGCCGTTTTCTTTGTGTAACTACGAGTAATTTCATCAGAATCGGATTCATCATCATCATTATTATCGATATTAACAACATAAGTTTCCAATTCGCGTAAATGGTGTACTTTTTCTTCAACGCCGCGCCTAGTTTCTTGAATTTGATTGTCTCTCCACGTTTAGGATATAAAACGCACTGAGATTCAAACTTGGAACAAAGTTCCACATGTTTCATCAAATTTGCTTCACCATCGGTATTCTTAGTTTTGTTTGATGTGAACCGGTGAAAACAAAAACTGCAAATGTGTACTTGTCCATGCCATTTTGAAAGGTGGGAGAGAAGACGCGATAATCCGTTTTTTCCGTTCGCGGTATCAACTAAACAGAAATGAGTTTTTCCTGCATCGCCTTTTAGTATTAAAAGATTAATTTGGTGTTTACGTGTGAGGAAAATGCTTGTACGGAAGAGGAAAAACTTTTTGTTCTTGTATGCGATCACGTGAATTGCAATATCCAGATTTAGCATTTCAAATTTCTTAATATCGCGTGTCGTCACCGGGAAATTTACTCCTCGCGTATTAAGTGTGTGAGCGAACTTGCTCAAATACTTTACAGTCAAGCGCGAGTTCCTTGGCTTCTGATGGAAATACGTGAGCACTTCCATAAAAAGCATTTTTTGTCAGACAGATTTTTGACATTTATAATACAATTTTTGTTTTTCAAAACTGGGGTGTTTGGATGAAACTGGATGTGTATATAGGATTAAATTCAATCACGTTCACATCCAGTGATTCAATTTCTTTAGCACCCATCCACTCCCATGTCTTACGAAATTTTCGAAAGATGAGAGGATTTTTTTCACAGCCAAGAAAAAATGCTCATTAAAGTCATCATAGTTCTCAAGGACACTTAGCCCTATGTTGGAGTAACTATGTAGATTTATTAGAGATGAGACAGTCTCGCTAACCTCATCATCCATCACCACTAATTTATACAGCAAAACATCCAGCACGATGAACCACTTCACATTCCCATCATGGCGTGCCGCATGTTCCCTAATTATGTCGAAAACTCGATGTTTCGACCTCTCAAGCACGTTGGTGATGTTGATATCCTCAGCCTCGTCATCGAGGGTGATGCGATGGTGGACTGTGCTTGAATTCACGCCACGTAGTCTGCGTTCCCTCGGCATGATTCTGAAAAACAAAAGAATAATGATCAGGATGACATAGAGTACAACAGCATGTTTAGTTGTGAATTGGCATTAGTAGAAGAAGGCTGTGTGTGAAAATGATATCTCAAGATCACATAATGTTGAATGAAAGATTGAGATTATTATCTTTTGATAAAAGATGGTCGAAATCTTCTCCGCATTTGTCCGCGGAAAACATGGCGAAAGAGGGATTTATATTCTCATCTGCACCAGACATTGTGCGATGTGTATTTTGTTCAATTTGTTTGGGAAAATGGGGAGAAAGTGACATACCAGCAATAGAACATGCAAGGTACAGTCCGAACTGTAGAAGGAAAGATAATATAACAATTGAAGAGGAGAATTTCGATAATAATATATTACCAAGAATATGAAGAAGATATTTAACTTTCAATTGTGTAGAAGATCATCTGTTCAAGGAGAGTATTTTGAAAAGCATCATTACATTGTGACTTTTGTAAATCATATCAATAAAGCAGAGTATTCTGCGAGAAATGGTTATTTCTTACATAAAATCCATTCTATCTGCAATGTGTCTATTGCAAATATATTATCAAAAATCCATTTGAAAAAGTAATGCTTTTACCGTTTGTTTATATGTAGAGTGTGAGAAAGAAGAGCGGGGATTGGATGGTTCCGGATATAGCGTATCGTAAAGATGAGGTAAAATCGCATGCATGCAGTATATTGTAGAAGGTTTTTCATCCTCCGAGGACACCAAAAACTGTGCTCTGAGGACAAAAACTGTGCTCCGAGGACAAAAACTGTGCTCCGAGGACAAAAACTGTCCTCTGAGGACAAAAATTGTCCTCCGAGGACAAAAAAATTGTCCTCGAAGGATAAAATTAAAGTAAAAATGAACTTACATGTGTTGATTTGACGAAATGATAGCTATCTCCTCGGCTATGCTTCTCTCAGCTCAGGTAGCTCCTCGACTGTGGTTGTCTCAGCTCAGGTATCCTCTCAGCTCAGGTAGCTCCTCGACTGTGGTTGTCTCAGCTCAGGTATGTTTCCCTCATGAGAGCACAACTGCTTATAAGACCGGAAACCGAGTTGTGAGGTGAGAAAATGCTGTGAAAAACAATGAAATATTAGATGAATTCAATACAGTAGACGATTAGCAATCGAGACGAGAAGGTTGTGTCTGTTCCGAGCTCTCTTATCGTTATCGCTTCCTTCCATTCCAAACAACTTTTATTCTTTTTGTTTCAACGTTGAATTTAGGGAAAGTTTCAGTTAAATATCCAAGTTTAGTGTAAGTCTTGCCACACGTGCAGTAAA
>NW_024093451.1:0-11592 GCF_014356525.2 Nilaparvata lugens | reverse complement strand
CATTATATGAGAGGAACTATGTCTACAAGATGAAGAGTTTTAAGAATAAATAAATTAAATCATTATTGTAATTAAAGGAATTGTATTCTACTGCTTGCCACTGACGTCATGTTTACGTCACAAGCGTTCTACCAATGGCAAATTTTTATGCAAATTATTACATTGAGATTCTGAGAAGCAAGGTCTAGCCTAAAAGCTTAGAGAAAAAGAGCAGCACTTCCCTTTTGAAATCCTTACCGTGTAGATCTCTTTTTATAGTTACCAAAGACCTATTTGTGAAAATTTCTTGTTCGATTTTAAATGTTCTATTTGTGAGCCGATATTTTTAGGCCAATTTTTTGTTATTTGTAAATTTCTGTTTTCGCCAATCGATAAATTTAAAAGCTTAAAGTAATTATCCTTAATTAATTCGGTGAAGGAGATATTTAAATTAAAATTCCCCACGTGCTGAAACCGAAGTCTGGATTGCCGCCGATCAAACGATTTTTGATCTAAAGAAGAAAACCACGACCGCCAAGGAAACTCACGTGAGTTATAAGTTTTAAAAGGGGCCCCAATCTACGCTTCGAAAATATTTCAGTGCAGAAAAACATAAATTTTCTTCGTTAAATTATTGGCCACGCCGACAAGCGCTTTAGCATTTAAGAGCCTAGAATTTATTCATATTAAATTTATAAGAATTTGTAGTTGATTAGCTATCCTCCGCTGCCTGAACCACGACCCCGAACATTTTAAAAAAATATTTTCTATAATTCATTTTTCACTATTTTTTCAAACTGTTAAATTTATCAATTGTAAAATTCTGTCGAATCACGCATGGTATCATGCAAGCACAAGAACATTTTTAACTCCTTTTGTTAATGCTAAATTATTATCAACCTGTAAATCAAATTCTGAATCTGCACTGTATGAGTACATATTTTATTGTATATATTTCAGTTTTGTTAATTCGCTTTCTGAGTTCGATTATTTCTTAAGCCTGTCAATTATTGTGTCTGATACGTTCTAATATCAAGAACCGATCGAATACGATCATTAGAATAATTGAATTAAGCTGGATATTGGAACAGGTCTAAGTGGATGTAGCGAGTGGGGTCAGATCAAGATATTTATTCTTTGTCCTTACCTGCTCATATATCAGCTTTTATCTGTTACCTACCTCGACTTAGGAGCGAATGCATCAATTGTACAGCAGAGGCAGCCATAGATCATATAATTCCTACAATAGAGCTTAAAACCCGACAGACTCTGTTCTCGAAATATATTCTGAACGATATTTGGTTCAAATACCATATTTTTTTTAATCCTTCAGAACTTATTAGAGACGCAGTCCCGTAAATTAGCTACATCGGGATTTTCGCTCGACCGTATGATTTTGTATGCTCATTCTTCACAGGTAATAATTTAAGGTATCCGTATTCAGTGTTTAGCGCACGCTACACTACTTATAAAAGTTTCATCATTATACAATCTGTCATTAGAAGAATCAGGGTGAGCGAGCATTTAGGCCTCCCGCGATTCCGACAATTGTATGAATCTTGTAGTGAATCAATCAGTCTGGTGTTCACTCAGCGTCCACACACGCATTGCAAAATTTATAGCCTCTACACCATTGACTCAGTACAAGATTCACCCTACATGTGTGAAGCCATCAATACCGCTCCACATGATTTGCCGGCCCAACGTGAGGCATTGGATACAGCACTACATGATTTGGCAAATCTCTCTACATATGTGAGGCGAGTAAAATACAGCTTTACAACGCGTATCACTAAACCGTTTAAATCACTTCGATTCTCCGCACACCTTTTCAATTGCGAGTTCCGAGAAGTCTAGGAGAAGAGTGACGAAAACACAGGCGGAGTTCCTTCTCAGTTGCCGGGAGAGAGTCCCGTTACTCTAGCAGATAACGCCGATATTTCCCCAAAGTTATGGAGGTGGGGGTAAGCACCCTCAATTGTAAAAGAGAGAACTCTCAATGTAAGAGGAATAGACAATGAACATGGAGGTAGAGATAATTTGAAGAACACCTTTCCGAGAGAGAGTAAATAATAATAATTAAAAATATAACTTGACAAACATTTATAATATCACAGTATTGGAATGAATCTTTATTATTTCAAAGCTGCATGAACTGAAGTAATAGCAGGCTGGCATCTTATGTTATCAATATTGCTGCTCGCTACTATCAATTTCAACTATGCCAGCCTGCTATGAAATGTGATGTCACATAAAAGCCCCAAATTTGCAAGAGGTGCATCTCAAGGTCTTGCCAATTTCTCACCCATACAGCACATTTCAGCCCTCACATCGGGTCAACTGCAGCAAGACTAGCCAAGCATCTCCAGCACTACACGGTTTATTTTAGGATTATGGTAGTACCCAATGGGAAACAATCAACCATCAGTACAAAATTGATATAAGTCTGGGTCCAAGCCCTTCGACTTTACAAGTGGAATTCTCTCCACAACAATTACAATAATAGTGAAGTGGGCAACAAGCCCCACTCACCTAAAAAAAAAAGAAAAGAAAATCCCAAATAATAATCTGGTCCGGAGGACCAAAGAAGATGCAATACTAAGTTTGCTGGCCCGCCATACTCCAATATCTCCAACATGACAACATCTGTGATGCCACATAAGTTGCAAATAGCAATTCCTGGAGGCTAATTCCAATTTGAGCAATCTTCTTCATATAATTTTGGACTCACACAGTTTGGTTCATGATTTCTTCCATTTCAATTCTGTACTGAGAGGTAAAGGGTGTTAACTCCATTTTTTACGAAATTGAGTTAATACTATATATGAAATCAGAAAAAAATTCTCTATCCAATGGTATATAGTGTTAACTCCTATGTACATTGAAAGCCATTTCAAGAGTTGCAAAAATGGTATTAACTCCAATGTGCTGAGAAGTAGATAATATTAAATCCCCATGACACTGTTTACCTCTGAGGATGGTTGGCTGACATGGTATTATCTCCCAGTTAATATTATCTACTATGACAATCTCAGAGGCATCCAGTGTTAACTCCAGCATCATACTTTCTACCTCTGACAATGGTTTTCATTTTGTAATATTTTTGGAGTTGTTATTGGTGAAAAGAACTTTCTTATATGGAGTTAATCTAATCCAAATTTGAAAATACATTCACTCTTTGTAAATTTTAATTTTTTTATTATTCTATATGTTTTTTTTAATTATGCTCAAGTTGATAATCCTACAGCACCTTGCTACAGCTGTTAAAATGCAGGATTGAATAATAGTCAAGTCGAATGGTAGTTTCCAGGGAACAGCCCGGAAAGAATTTTTCTCCACTGTCTTATAATATGTATTTTGGGGCGCTCAATTCAAATCTGAAATTTTCAGACACGCCAGAGGGCAGCTTTACTCTCAAAAACCTCCAAAATTTGTGACTTTTTTAATTTTCCATTTAATCTCGGAAACTTCAAGTTTTTCGAGAAAAAGAATTTCCTACAAAATTGAATATGATAGAATTTCCAATAAATTGAGTGGTCGCGCAGGACAATACCTTTTTTGGTTCCGGAGCTACGAATTTAAAAAAAATTGGTATCTTTAGGGGCTTACAAAATTATGCAAACATACCACTTCTACCCTATACAAATTGGATCTTTCTCTAGTAATAATAGAAAACCACACATCACATGAAAGGACAATATTAATTCTGAACATTAATACCTTTTTAAGGCCTCCCTAACAGAAAAAAATCATGTTTCGGCTGAAATCATCTTACTAGGGCTATGTTTTATGGAAATCACCCGTTAGATACATTTAATCTCAGTATTTTCTAGTGGGGAGAGGGCACACTTATGGATATGTCAAGGATCAAAATTTCAAACACTTATAACTTCTGACAGAGTGATCAGATCTCCTGTACTTCAGCTCGTCAAGACGGTTCAAAATCATGTATCATAGCTGAAATTTGATAAAAAATATTAAATTCCTCTTTGAGTTTATTCTAACCCATATTCCCATACACAAAAAAAAATGGTCAATTTCTTGTGAAAAACTCCAGATGATGACAATGACTTCATTCCACCAACAGATCATTCATCAGATTCACAGGACAGTATAGTATTTCAACCATGTAGAAAAGTAAATTCACTAAGACAATCTCAAACTTCCGGTGAGAAGTTAGCCAATAAGAACAAGGATGATCCTCTTATTGAAAATTCATCTACCAATTGCGATGAAATAATAAAGAAGAAGTCAAGGAAAAGAGTTCGTAATGAAATTCAGTGGAAATGTAATAAGAGGTAAAAGCTTTAAACAAGTGGTTTATCATACATTAGTAAAAAGGGTGAACTTATGCCAGCCAAAAAAATCAAACAGCCCTGTAACTGCAGTCTAAAATATTTTCAGAAACTGTCTAATGAAGACCGAAATGAAATACATAGATATTATTGGGATTCAAATAAATCAGTAGATGTCAAACGCCAGTTTGTGGCTTCTCTAGTTAAAGTTCTACAAACTGATGGCAGTAAGAAGAGAAATATAACTCTAAAATATTTTCTCGTTGTCAATAACGAAGAGGTTACTGTTTGTAGAAAAATATTTCTTGCAACATTGAGCATTTCACAAACTTCTGCGACAAATGCAATCAAGAAACATCAAACCGGGGGACTTGTCTCTAGTGACCAAAGAGGTCATCATGAACCTCCCCAATAAAACCCCACAAGGTGCCATCAACTTTGTAAAGGAGCATATTTCCAAGTTCCCAGAATATGAGTCCCATTATTCCAGAGAAAAGACCCAAAAAGATTATCTAGGACCCCACCTATCAATTAAAAAGTTACTCTTATACTGTATAAAGTTAACTGTCAACAAGAGAATCAAGTGCCATGTAAGGAATGGCTGTATCGAAAAATATTCAATACAGAATTTTATTTGGGGTTTCATTTCCCATCACAGAAACGTGTGATACTTGTGATAAGTTACAGAGTAGATTGAGAGACACCAAACTAGATGAAGATAGAAATATCATCAGAAATAAATTATCATGATTACTTGAATAAAGAAAAGACGCACCCATTATCATTTAAAAAGAGAAGATAAAATAAGAGTTAAAGCTGATGATTAATTACTAACTGGTGATTTAGAAAAATGTCTTCCACGCCACATCTTTCCAATACTTCTGACAAGTCATTTCTTATAGCTAGGAAGAAGAATAGCAATGGTGAGGATTTCCTGATCTCAGAAGTTGTTAATTTGCAATTTTGAAAAGAAGATTCAAACAGCTCATTCTATAAAACCTCTTTCGATGATGTGGACTTCAAAAAAGTGCTTCTTTGGCAAAATAGTCGAAGAAGCAATAAAACAATGCCAGATACTTTCAACCCAACAAATGTTACACAATTGCAAATCAGTAGTAGAAAACTTAAGGATTTGGAGACAACACTACAATTTTTGCCAAGTGGAGCACACTCTTTCTATAGATCGTTGACTTGTCAAGGTATGCCAGATTTCACGGATGATACAGAAGACTTGTTCATCATTTAATTTCTCCATACAAAGGAGAATGATCCATTAATGATTTTTTTTCAAATTGACTATTTTCGTATACTATTCACACAATTCCTACCATATAACCTTGACTACAACTTACTTCATTATACACTCTGTGATATTGTATACATTGAATATACAGAAAAAACATTCCTGGCAATTTGATAAAAATAAAATCAAGTTGAGTACTAACAAATTACAAATACTGTAATATTATCCTTGGTCATATGTTATAAGTCCAAAACTGCAGTTTTGAGAAAATGGAGTCCAAAGTTTTCTTGGATGTTCAAACATAATTTATTAGAATATTTTTTATCTTATTATCACAATGAAACTTACAAAGTAGGTTGAAAATACACTTATCCATGACTCTATCATTTCAAAGTAATGAAAAAAATCAAAAACTACTGATTTAATTATGATTTGAGTTGTATAGTCCATGAAAAAAGATGACATAAGTGGACTTGAGTCATTTTACCAAATGATATTTTACACCATCCAAACAGCAAGCTATTCACATTCTCAAACTAACCACAGTAAAGTGTTTATACCCAAGCGAAAATTCCCAAAATTCATCTGCAATGCCTGACTTAAGATGTTGTATTGATAACGGAAGTAGGGCAAAAGTGGTTTTACAAAAGTGTAGACCTCACATCCGGATGTGAAATTATCTCATTTCTTCAAAAAGTGGACTTCAGTGCTTGTGTCAAATGATCAAGGAATTTTTTCCTGTTCCATGTAATAAATATACTTTAGAATGGACTAATTGTTGTTTTGTGGATTTGGAAAGGTGTTAACTCCATTCCTTGAGTTAATGCAGAGGAAGAAAAAATATCAGAGGTAAATAGTGTTAAGTCCTCCACATGGCAAACCGTCCAGGTTTCATGAAATATTGTTGAATGATAAAAATATTGAGAGCGGAAGCTATGTTGGGTCCAATTTTCACGATTCTAGCTCATATGGTTGTTTTCTTACATTGTTTTAAAGTCAATTTTATTTTTGTTTCTGCTCTCCTGAAAAATCAATTAAATGGAGTTAACATCCTTGACCTCTCAGGTACAGAATTAAAATTAAATTTGCAAATTGTATATCTGTGTTCATTATTCATTCCATAGACAACCTTGTCTTTTCAATTGATTATTTTTCTCTCTTGGATGTGTTCATTTTGTGTGGGGGCTTCATTCTTTCATTTCTATCTCATGTTTATCTCTCTAATTTGATTATCTCATTGGCTGGCTGTGCGTTCACTCTTTCAACCTGATTCTGTTTACTGGCTGTGTGTATCTTCCAATCGTTTCACTTTCTCATTTTCCTTACAGTGGGGCATGCTGATAATAACAAATAATACATTTAAATAACATCTAACAAATATAATAATAATCTTAACAATGATACTAATCTTAATGCTAATAACAATAATAATACTGAGTTAGTTTACAATATATCACAGACATTTTTTGTTAAAAAATTTTTTTTTTTTTTGCTTTGTTTTGTTATTTGATTTAATAACTTGATGTTTTGTTTTAACAGCACATTGCTGCTAGTGATTTTTTTTTCTAACGTTTAATTTTAATTTAATTTTTTTTGTCTGTGTTGATAATATTTTTCAATTAGTGTGAATACAAGATCAGCTAGTATCAAAATTGTCCTTTCATGCGACTATGTGCATTGCATGTTAATTAACGTTTTGTGCAGTTATCCAATGCAAAACTGGTATAGTTTAATTGAAAATTCAAGTTCCGAATTTGGAATATAGCTTCAAAATATTTCGTCTTGAAGACCAGAAGGGCTACTCCTAACAGTGGAGCGCACTTAAGGTGCTGATAACTGCACTGGTACATGAAGAAAGACATATAATATTTTACATAAATGTTCACATTATCCTGCTGCACCATGATTAACATTTAAAGAACATAAAATCGAGAATAGAGTACATTAAATAGGCTCTGCTTCAATTAAGAAAAATATTCTCGAATAGTGAATATTATGATTCAAGTTCACAGAAAATATATCACAATTAATTAGTGTATTATACATTTAAATGGGCAGCAGGAGACACAACACACAACTTGACAATTTTCAAGTTGGTGACATAGAAATATAACATAAATTCGCCTTTGGGATACATTCCATATAGGCTTACAATATAATAATATGATGATTAAATATCTGAATAATAACAATAATATGAGCATACTGCAAACAAATTACTTTTTATTACTTGCATCCCATGTGAGTCGATCTTAGATTGATGATCTATGGAATGGAGAGACTCCAATGACAGCGACGGTGATGCTAATCTAATGTGATTCTCGAGCCTTGTCAGGGTCCAGAAGTAAGTAGAACAGCGGTGTGAAGCTATTTGAGTATAGTAGGGCAAGGTTATATCATTTTCTTCCTGAATCTGGCAGCTGGATGATTCGGCAAGTGAATCTATCGAGAGCCTCATGAAGCAAGTCCAACCGCTCATAGACAGCAGGACATTCACACTGGCTTGAGATTTGTTGAACAGTATACGGTCCTGTATCTAAATGGAAGTACTTCTTGGTGGATTTTTGAAGGTTATCAGAAGCAGGATGAAACTCGATCCACTGCATCCGTGAAAAACATTGGAAAAATCTTGAAGTTGGCTTGGTAATTGGCTTATCCAGCTCAGTCTTTTCTCATTCCAACTCCCATCACACATGTTATTCGACCGCTGGGTAGAAGGAACAGTACAGCAAGGCGGGACGATGCAGCAAGAAGAGTTGTCAATGTTTGTTGTAGAGTTGTTTTTCAACAACTGAGCCTCAGTTTCCATTTTATTGACTTCCTTGCTGTGTCAAGTTGTGTTGATTCAATTTTCTCAAGCTCTGAGTCAGTGGCAAGACTACAATCAGGAACGGTGGTATTCAGTCTTATCTCTGAAGCGTCTGTAGCAGCGGAGAAATGTCTTTCAGATCCAAACCTTGAGACGGCAATGTCACTTGAGTCGATTTCCTGTGATTGTCATTTAATTCCTCGAATTCAGCATTTTTCTCAATCATCTTCTTTTGTGAATTTTTAGCAATGCTTGACAAGTTTGATTGCAAATTCTCCTCCATTTGATCCAATCTCAAACTCATGCTCATGTGCGCTTCCTCCATTATTTTCAACAGACTATTTTCAAGACTCCACTGTTGTGCCCTCCGTTCCTCGCGCAATCATTAAGAAATTCCAGCATACTATCCACCATGGTCGATGAAGGTAGTTTTGGATCCGATTGACTTCCTATTTCGGTAGTATTGGGATTAGAAGGTGTACTGTCGTCGACTACATCGATTGTATGTGTGACGTCCCTCTGCGGAGAGAATGATTCTGTGGCCATCAGTCTGGTGGGCGACGCTCCTTCCTGAAGTGCAACTGCCGCATCGAGATGAGTGGACGACCAGCTATGTTGGATCTCTTGCATGGACGTAGGACTACTGGAGTGGATGTCCGCCGGGTGAGTCGTCCGCGGCTGTGCTGACGTCAGTCGTCAATTCGTTCCCCATATTTTACAAAAGAAAAATCAAAGTGAAGATCATGGCAATGATAGCTGAAGAATGCAACGATGGAGCTCTCAAGTGCATAGAAGCGAAGGAAACATCGGAATAATTGATAAGATAACAACGAAGTTCCCAATGCAGTGAAGTGGTATAGCTGCTAAGTAATAACCAGTCAATGATGAAACACGATGATTATACTGCGCGATGGAAGTTAAGCGGTTCTTGCTCATTAATTAATATAATATTGTAGAAAACAACCAATAGGTATCGCAAAGTTTTCTGCCCACATGAACGCAAGTAATACTCTATTTATATTAAACGATAGACTATTAAAATGATTATTTTGATTACTATTTGCATTCATTATATGCTCATATAATTACCATAAAAAAAAATTACTTTATTTGTAAATGATTGGCTACTCCAGCATTTCAAGCATGTCGTAGTATCTTTCATGCAACAATATAATACCAGATAATGGAACTTCCAATAAAATGTTGCATGAATAAATATTACCTCAATTATAACATTCGTGCATTAAAATAAAAATTAGACTGGTAATATGCTCTAAACAGAGTAGTGAACCTAGTAAATCATTCCATAAAGTGTTACCATAAATTTCGATAAAATCAGTATAACACACCATAACAAGGAATTATAGGTATTAATCTAATATACCACTTGTTCGTTCAATTAATAATTTTGGAAATGTTGAAGCATTCAAATCGAGACACTTAGCAATCGTTATAATATCATATATTATAATATTAACCAGAAGAATATCGTTACTTTGGATAATAAATAGGTAATTTATTTGTAAGCCAATAACATTGGTATAAGATAATATTATTTCGATTGAAATATTTGCTTACACGAATGAATAACTTTTATTAATGGAGTATCTACAAAAGTCTAGTAGCGATTGACTTTTGAGCTAATCCATATAATATCAGTTTTATAATATCGTAATAAATTCATTTATTATAAATTATCCTCCAATAATAATACATGTAAACTCAGAATATAATTTTCGAATAAATTATTCATAAAAACTCTGCTTAAATAATAATTTATAGTAATTATCACAGTTTATTCAATATGCCTATCACAAATCCTTGGAATGACCTTGAAGCTATCACAATTATAGGCCTATTGCAAGCTCTTGCAGGACAAGATCTGCGATCATCATGTCTCGTCAAAGAACTATGATTTATTGTTGATGAAAATAATATATTTTCCTTAGAATTTCCAATCTAAATTCAATTCAATATGACTAGAATAGGTATAATTTTTTATATTAACAACAGAAGTTTTTGTAGGATAGGACATGCAATAATAATTTTTTATTGATCGTAGAACTCTGCTAGTCAATCATAATACTGTATAATCATCTAAAATAAATAATCATCTTAATTACATTAACATGAATATCACAGAAATAGCCTACTTAATTTACCAAAGGCGTAAACTTCTCTCTCGGTGAGGTGTGCTCTTTGAATTTTTCTTGGTAACTTTAATGAGTTACGTATGGTAAAATCAATCTCGTGTACATTGATACCGATTGATTCAAAAAAATTTGAGTCAGTAATATTCGAGATACGGCATTTATAATATTTTTCTAAACGAAAATTCACTAATGAAAAGGCTGATAGCTTTTCAACAGGAAATTATTCTTCATAAAAATTATTCACAGTGAGCCTCCTCCTAAAGTCCATGTTCGCGGGTCGCCATTTTGTGAGACTTTTTAATTAATTTTCAATAAGGAACGGACTCACCGGTTTTAATTTAAGCAGTCCCCGGACAGCAATCCTCGGTAGAGCATTAGGTAGTCTTCCGTCCGCCAGCCTTCTTTCACACGCGTATTCACTAAACCGTTTAAATCACTTCGATTCTCCGCACACCTTTACAATTGCGAGTTCCGAGAAGTCTAGGAGAAGAGTGACGAAAACACAGGCGGAGTTCCTTCTCAGTTGCCGGGAGAGAGTCCCGTTACTCTAGCAGATAACGCCGATATTTCCCCAAAGTTATGGAGGTGGGGGTAAGCACCCTCAATTGTAAAAGAGAGAACTCTCAATGTAAGAGGAATAGACAATGAACATGGAGGTAGAGATAATTTGAAGAACACCTTTCCGAGAGAGAGTAAATAATAATAATTAAAAATATAACTGACAAACATTTATAATATCACAGTATTGGAATGAATCTTTATTATTTCAAAGCTGCATGTACTGAAGTAATAGCAGGCTGGCATCTTATCTAATCGATATTGCTGCTCGCTACTATCAATTTCAACTATGCCAGCCTGCTTATGAAATGTGATGTCACATATAAACATATAAACATTTAAACATTCAAACATTAAGAGAAATGCCAAACCGTCGACTTCAATCTTAGACCTCACTTCGCTCGGTCAATTATCATTATTATCATTATAAATCAATATATTGGATCCGCCACTGGATATAACAAATGATTCGACTCCATAGGAAAACTCAATAAAGTGGGTTGAAATAGAGAGCTTCCTAACATCAAATTGTTCAGAATGGGTGCGTTCTCCTTC
>NW_024093450.1:0-12072 GCF_014356525.2 Nilaparvata lugens | reverse complement strand
TTTGAAACTTATACGGTTTTTTCTAGTTTTATATTTATGTTTTTATATTCCGCATTTACAATGAAACGCAGCAATAGATTTCTTGAATTTTGACAGGTATGTTCTTTTTGAATTTCGCGTCGACGTATACATACGGTTTTTTGAAATTTTGCATTTTAAGGATAATACAAAAGGAAAAGGAGTACTTTGAACGCCAATATTACGTAAAAATCAGACTATAGAATTATTAATCATAAATCAGCTGTCTAGTGGACTATATACTACCCGTTCAAAACATCGAACATTTTGAAAATTTATCCTTCCATCAACGTTAGTAGACAGTTGACTATAATACTACCCATTCAAAAATATCGAACATCTTGAAAATTGTATCTTTCAAAAGATTTGATGCATTGTTTTTCAATTGGAGTGCGCATACCTATCCGCATCCGTATAAGTATGCGCACTCCAATTGAAAACAATGCATCAAATCTAATCATCCGATCCGTCCGATGCGTGTCGTCCGTCCGATGACGATCTGTGTGCGCTCACCTTGAATCAGCTGTCTAGTAGACTATAATACTACCCGTTCAGAAACATCGAACATCTTGAAAATGTATCCTTCCATCAACGTTATAGACAGTTGCAGCCGGACCTGATAACAGCGCTCACTCTCACAGACACGTCACGGTACGATAGGACAGAAAGCTCTATGTCTATTTAGGATTATTCTAGACATTTTAAATTGATAAATTATTTATTAATTTTTGAGAAAACATAACAACAGGTCAATGTAACTTACTGAGCGCGAGGTATACTGTTCACAGAACTACTAGTCATATGTCATTATTATGGATCACACCAAGATTATAGATAATTATCTACATCGTCATTCCATATTATTGAATGAAAAAGACTAAGAAATTGTCAAAAAACCACTGATTTCACTGATTGTCAAAGAATCACTGAAAATCAGTGGTTTTTTGACAATTTCTTAGTCTTTTTCATTCAATATGAATAATTACCACAATATCAACTTCTCAACTACACAAAAAATTTCCATATTAGTTCACTGGATCCATTCTACTAGTTCCTATTATTGAATGGAGTGCAAAATCATCAATTTATATACAAAATTGATTATTGTTGATAAATTCATCATGACTATAAGGAAAAGTGAATTGCACTCGTATAGAATATGATTACTTCATGACCTATGGATAACTCGTCTTGCATAACAAGCAAGTTACCAGGCTTTACTATAGTGGGGTCCACGTTATAATGGCAGTGGAGAAAGCTAGGAGAACAACGTTGCCGATCTTCGGTCTTGTCAATGCCTTCTATAAACGGTAGCTGATTTACGTATCAATGTAATATTAACTGTTTATTCTCGTTTAAAATAATCAGAAAGATAGAAGTAAAGGGAAAGATAGGAGAAAAACACGTTGCCGATCCTCTGTGTTGTCAATGCCTCTATAGACGGTAGCTGATACAAGTTTATAATGTAATTGACCGAACGAAGTGAGGTCTAAGATTCAAGTCGACGGTTTGGCATTCTCTTAATGTTTTAATGTTTATATATTATAAGTTACGGCGAAACGCGGTGATAGATTCATTAAATTTGACAGGTATGCTCCTTTTTAAAATTGCGCGTCGACGTATATACAAGGTTTTTGGAAATTTGCATTTCAATGATAATATAAAAGGGAAAAGGAGCCTCCTTCATACGCCAATATTAGAGTAAAATCAGACTATAGAATTATTCATCATAAATCAGCTGACAAGTGATTACACAGATGTGTGGAGAAGCCAGTCTATTACAGTATTTGTATAAGGTCTATGGTTTCAATCAAAGACATAAAAGGGGTATGCATCTTTAAGCTGGGTTTACACCAAAGTTATTAACAAATGGTTATAACTCAATCCTTATAGATTCTATTAGATTGAACAGAAGCTGCCAAGTTCTGTGTTGAATTGTTGATGTTGTATGTATAGTGAGATTCAATTGAAGTCAGTGAGAATGATAGGGAGACATTGTTGTCGATTTTCTTCATCCACCGCCTTCTATAGTGTGGATAGATGTGATTTAAGTTATCCCGGTAAATCTGATGTGATTGTTGATTGTTGTCAAGAATGATGAATTCGATCTCAAATCTATTTCCTCCGTCAAGAAAATAAATGTTTGTTATGATTTTATTATAATTTTTTCTAATTTAGATAAAATATGTTGGTAGTTCATGATATTTCTACATAGTATACAGTTCGGGAACGAAGAAAAGGATAGAGTTATCTACAAACCAATGTCAACTAGGTACTAACTTTATAATCTGAATCTGCCTATCCTATTATATTGAGCGAGCAATTTCTGTATATCTGTTTATATTTTTCTATTTTTATATCTGGCTATCTGGTTATATGGTTATTTATGTTCAACGGATCTCGAAAACGGCTCTAACGATTTTCACGAAATTTGGAATATAGTAGGTTTATGATATCAAAATTCGATTGCACTAGGTCTCATCCCTGGGAAAAC
This sequence comes from Nilaparvata lugens, assembly GCF_014356525.2. NCBI lineage: Eukaryota > Metazoa > Arthropoda > Insecta > Hemiptera > Delphacidae > Nilaparvata > Nilaparvata lugens. The sequence goes on along the minus strand of NW_024093450.1, from coordinate 9,560 downwards.
TCGCTGAAGGACATGGAAAGGATCATTCATCCTTGGAAAACAGATGATGATTTCGTCGGCTGTCGATAACAGAAGATGCGTGTGCCTGTGTGGGAGATCAGCTGTGTAAATCAATTAGCTTACAGTATCTCGCGAGAAATCTAGACGTTTTAATGATTTTGACTTCATCAAAATACAGATCGAATTCTGTTAGGTTAATTGCCTCCATACAACAATCTCTATGCTCGAAAATGATTCTTTTACTTGAAAAACGTTGCTTACTTTACTTTATGTGGCTCTACAGTCCTGGGTGGACTTTGGCCTTCTCTACATAATGCCTCCAAACTTCTCTCTCTGGGCTCTTCGTCGCCAGTCTGCACTTCTAGCACCGAAGATCGCCCAGGACGTCATTCAGCCATCTCCTCCTGGTCTCCTCTTCTTGTCCCCCTCATCATCTCATCCATCATCTTCAATGGGACTCTCTCTTCGCCCATCCTTGCCATATGACCCAGCCATTCTATACGTTTTGCCTTATGGACCGTACAATGTTTTCTTGCCCAATGGCTTCATCAATCTCACTATTATACCTGGCTCTCCATTTCCATCATCCCATTTTGGTCCCCAAAAAACGTTGATTATGTACTAATTCTGTATGAGCTCTTTAGTAGGCTAATAACTTCCACTACTATAAATTTCGATTCAAGATACATCACGATATAAATCAATGCCAGATATTTAATCTAATAATAGATTGTCACAAAGTGAATTTTTGTGACGAATGAGAGCCGTCGTCTAGTGTAAAATTAGCGAATTTATTCTGTTTTAGAATTAGAATAGGATCGACTTCCAGATATATTTTGTTAGATTTGCAGTTGTGTACATGCACATTATCACCATCGCCGTCAACCCCTTTAAATCATCAGCAGCGGATTCATCTAACCAGATATTTCCAGATCTTGTTTACCACTCGGCTACCGAGTTGAGTCGGTATCGCTCTTCATGAAATTTCTGGAATAGAAATATTGTTTACCGGCCTAATCTACTATATGAATCAGCAGTATTGTCATCATTTGCTGCACCCTTAACATCAGGAGCAGCTGAATCAAACCCTGTCACATGACCAGTGGCGTGATCGTCTTTTCAGACTCTCATTGGTCAGGAAGCTCTTTTCCCCCGGCCTCCTAATTTTCAGCGACCCGGTGCAGCTTCAAGAAGACCTGGGAGGAAGCAGTAGTTCGGTGAACGGGTTCGTGTACGGCTGCGTTCCGAGCGGCGCTCCTAATAGTGGTGTATTAGAGGGTTAATATTCTATTCCGTATTTTAGTGAATGGAATATTGTATGTCGAATTGCCGACTGTATTTGAAGATAGAAACTCCTGGGGGATTTTCTTTCTTGTTGGTTATTTTTCCTAAATTCGTATCACTGGGGGTGAACGAGTTATCCTTGGTTTTGAAACCTGTAAGGGATCTCAAGCTTGTGTTAAAAATAGTTGAGTGGGGAAATTTAGCTAGGCTCTTTAAGTGGATTATTTTTGAGTGCTTAATTTATAAGTCTCGACTCTGTCGCTTCACGACGTTTTTAATTATAATACGGGAAGTGGGAATCGGTTCGCTATTCTCCGTATCAGTATCCACGTCATTTCAGGTAATTGTATGTCAGGACTGGTAGTCCGTATATTTTTCCTTCTCTGTAGTAAGGTGGCCTTTAGTTTAAAGAGTAATTTTTCTCCATTGAGTTTTTATTCTTGTAGGGAAATCCCTGTCCTTTTTAAGAATAGTTTTTCTCAATTAATTTTTATTCTTGTGGGAAAATCCCTGTTCCTTTTGAGAAAAGTTTTCTCGATTAATTTTTATCCTTGTAGAGAGATTATTATCATTTATGGTAAATTTTCCTTGCTTAGTTTTCATACTATAGAGTGGCCCTGTATTTTAAATTCGCTTAGCAGTTTCTGACTTGCTGTAATTCCAAGTAGGAAAATTCCAATCATTTCCTAGAGAACTCAGGTACAGCTTGAGTTCGTCCTTGTCGAAGTTGGTAGACTGCGACGTCCATTCTCTTTCTTTCTCTTCACTTTCCCTATTCTAAAATCCTTCTAGCTCTCAGGTACAGCTTGAGGACTTCCTCGCCGAAGTTTCTAGACTGCGGCATCCTTTCTCTTTCTTTCTCTTAATTCTTCCTGTGTTAAAATCCTTCCTGATCTCAGTTCCAGATTCGAGATCGTCCTAGTCGCGGGTTTTCAGACCCGCGAATCCTTTCTAAAATTCTTAGAAACCTGTCTTCTTTAATAGCAAATATTATTTGCTGGTTTTCCAGCAAAAAATTCACGAATTTTCCCGTGATCTCAGTTGCAAATTAGAGATCGATCTTGTGGTAGTCCTTAGACTGGCAATTACTTGGAAAAGTCTATTGAAATCTTTTCCTGAATTAGGAGTCTCTGACTCGATATTTTCCTTGTGGAAAATCCTGGAAAAATCCTTTCCTACCCTGACAACGACAGACTGTTGTCTTCCCGATATTATTCTACAGACTGTGTCTGTGAAAAATCTTTTCTATCCTCTCATAATAGTCGACATACTGACTATTAATTTAAAAGCGTTTCGGACGATTGAGAGTGATTCCCATACCCTTAAGGGCAGTTACAGATTGGCCCTTAATAACCGGCGCGCAGTCATCAGATTAGCGCGGAAATCCTGTTTAGCAGTTTCAGAATTGCTGAAAATCCTTTCGCAGCTGCAGGCTCGCGATTCAGAAATCCTACACCTAAAACCTTATCCTCTAAACTTTAATTACCACATAATTGAAATTGATATACTGTATTTAGCTAGCAGGTCCAGCTTGCTGAGAGCTAGAGCGCAATTCTCAGATTGCGGATTATTGAGCAGATATTTATTTGCTGTAGAGAATAATAATCTTATTATTGATTCTCTGTTCCCTATACCCTATACCGTATACCTCATACCTCATACCCTGCACCTTACTCTCTATAGCTTACACCCTATACCGTGCTCTATTTGACGATATCTTGAATATCACTAACAACTCCATAGTTCCGCCATACCGTTACTCCATAGCTCTCACCTTAAACCCCATAGAAAAACCACATCCGGGCTTGCAGGTACAGCTTGCTCGCCGTCAATTCGCAGTTGGTTCAGATTGCGTACTACCTTTATAAATAGAATTATTGGTAGGGATCTGATAGTCAGATCCGTCTCCTTGTATAGGGTTATCTTAATCTCCCTTAACACCCACCCTGTATTCCAAAGGCCGAGGGCCGAATCGGCCAGCAACGGCACGGGCAAACACTCTTCCCCTGAAAGTAAAAATCTCGCGAAAGAAGCAGAGGGTAAAGAATCAGGATAGAGGGAGAAGTGTAGGTCCGGTATCTCCACCTGTCAGTACGGCTACTGACCCCGACCCATATCCGACTGTAGCTAGTCCGCGTTGTAGCAATACTTCGCAATTATTAGAAAACCTAGAGGGTGGAATAGGTCATTCTAATAAAACTGACGTCTCCCATCGTGGGGCTAAGACGTCTGGCGCCCAAGAAAATCGCGAAGAGGGTTTAGGTGAATCCCAATCCGCGATGAGTGTACACGGAGAAGAGACTACTCATCAGGATGATGAAGTCGTACAGGCGGTCCGCCGGGAGGACCTCGCGGAACGCGAAGCCGACCCCAGAGTGTCGTGGGTGTATCGGCTGAATAAGGAGGAAGCGGTCGGCTACCTAGAGAGTCTCGGCCTGTCGGCAGCGGGGACTGTGAAGGAGCTGAGGAGGAGGATGGTCGAGCACCTTCGATCCCGGACCGCTGCTGCCTCTCAACCAGGTACAGAGCCGGCACTGTCCCGCTCTTCAGGCACGTATAGTCAGGGAGAAGTCTGCGACAAGGTAAGAAGTTGGAATTTACATTTTGATGGTGTATCGGATGCTCCCAGTTTCATCGAGAGGCTCGCGGAACTCCAGGGCGCATATGGGATCTCTGGGGAGCAATCTCTTATAGCCTGCCGGAGCTGATGGAGGGAGGGGCCCTACTTTGGATGCGGAATCGTCGCTCCCAGTGGAGGACGTGGGCTGATTTTGTAGAGGCATTTAAACTCCGTTATTATCCTCATTCTTATAGTAACGACCTTGAGAGTCAGATCATTGCAAGGAAGCAGAGGGAGGGCGAACCGGCTGATGAGTATGCCGAAGCCTTGCTTACCTTAATGAGACGGTTAGGTAGTTATGAGGGGGATAGGATGCTTCAAAGATTGTATTTAAATTTATTACCACGGTATAAATTATATGTTCGTAGTGTAGGGGTTAAAAATGTAGATGAGTTGTTAGATGTAACCAGAGAGTATGAGGCGATTCGTGCTGAAGAGAGAAACGGGAGGTTATCTCTGAAAAGCACGAAAAGTGAAGAACAAAAACGGAGTGATTTTCAGTCTAAAGCCGCACCGAAAACGCGAGAAAATAAGGTAGGAGAAATCCAAGAGCCTAAGTGTTGGAATTGTAATAAAGTAGGGCATTGGAAGTCGAATTGTCCCGAAATTTCTAGTTGTCAAAAGTGTAAAGAAATTTTTGATTATTGTAAATGTGTCTCACAAACCAATAAGATATCAGGAATCGCTGTAGTGAAGTCATCACGTGTTTTAAGTACGAGGTCAAAGTTGGGGGATGAGCGCATTTTTATTGATGTAGAAATTGCAGGGCAAAAATTTATTGCACTGTTAGATATGGGAGTAGAGGTATCCTGTATTAGTGGAAAAGCTCTTAAAGTGTTAGAGCAAGTAGGGTGTGTTAGAAAAGAAAAGTGTAGTCACCATGAAGTATTAACTAATGGGAAGTATAATAATTTTTCCACAAAAATTATAACTAATTTAAAAGTAGAAAATATTTTAGTTTCATTTCAACCGGTAGTTGTAGAGGGGCTTTCCCACGATGTGTCATTGGGTATGTCATTTATGAAGCATCATAATATGAATATTCAAATGCGTAATAGAATTGTAGAGTGGGAGCCTAGTATAGTAGATAATGGAGTAACAGGTAGCTTAAAGCGTGAAGGGATGTCTAAGTATTGTATCTCAAAAGTTGCTACAGTAGCTAGCGAGAGACGGGAGAGTGAGAGTGATGGAGATGGGATTTATGTCCATGTGGGAGTAGGTGGAATGGATCTCAATGCTTTAATTGATACGACGACAGATAAAACATTTATCTCTTCTGAAGTAGCTAACCGTCTTGGAGTAGAGGGGGAGCCCATATTACCGGTTATCGTTTGTGGGAAAAATTATAAATGGAAAGTATCTATCACATCTAATATAAACTCGCGAATGGTTTTAGGATTGAAAAATCTCCGTGATATGAGAGCTGTAATAGAGTTACAGCCTCATGGTATTCGCTTGAGGAGTAGGGATGATGAGGGTAAATTATCAGTTGTCTCCGGGATGGAGAAGGTAGATAAATCCCCTGTAAGAAAACTTGAAAAGTTTTCACCTATCTCTGAACAAGCTCCTGTAAGTGGGGAAAAAGTAAAACTCCATAAAAGAGTTGAACCTATTAGACTATATCCCTGTCCTAAAAATATAGAGAAGCAGGGGAATGCTTTAAATATTAAGAATAGGCAGGATAAAGTTGTGGTACAGGATGTACTGTCACGGTTTTCTCATATAGAGGGGGGCGAGTTGAATAGAGTTAACTCAGGTTGTAGTGTAACTCATTCATTTGAAAATCGCCGTAGCGGTAGCGAATTTAGTGGGAAAGGAGAATTGAAAACCCGATCCGAGATAAAGAGATCAGGGGTGAATGACTTTGATAATAATTATCGTATTACAGTTTTCAACGGTATAGGGGCCGACGGAGAAGAGCGAAAGAAATAGGTAGTATTGCTGATGTATGGAGCGGGTTGCGCGTTTCAAGGCGCTCGAGTAGAAACAGTACTGTATTGATTAGGTAGATCTGTAATATGTTCCATATGAGGGGTGAATGGTTCTCTTTTCATCTTTCATCTTTTTCTCCTTTTTCTTTTCATTCTTCACAGGTGCTGCGCCGTTTTACTTTTCCTTTTCTTTCAGATTATTATACAGCTGCTGTCAGCCAGGGGCTGTCGTTATCGGTGTTATCGGGAGATAACAAGCGATGAAGTCTATTGCTAATTGCTGTTATAATAGTTGGAGCAACAGGTTGTTTCTTTTTCAGCGTTAGGTCATGCTTATCTTGTGGCTTGGGAAGCCTGACCTACTGCACTAATTATTCTTCTTTTCAGCTTGACATTCTTGAGTGCTGTACTTCAGGTGTGTGATCATGGGTTCAACACTGAGTCAACCGGTACCTCGGATGCTGTATTTTCTTCTCATCGGCAACCCCACCCCCTCCTTAGTAGGAGTGGGGTGTCACAAAGTGAATTTTTGTGACGGATGGAGAGCCGTCGTCTAGTGTAAAATTAGCGAATTTATTCTGTTTTAGAATAGGAATAGGATCGACTTCCAGATATATTTTGTTAGATTTGCAGTTGTGTACATGCACATTATCACCATCGCCGTCAACCCCTTTAAATCATCAGCAGCGGATTCATCTAACCAGATATTTCCAGATCTTGTTTACCACTCGGCTACCGAGTTGAGTCGGTATCGCTCTTCATGAAATTTCTGGAATAGAAATATTGTTTACCGGCCTAATCTACTATATGAATCAGCAGTATTGTCATCATTTGCTGCACCCTTAACATCAGGAGCAGCTGAGTCAAACCCTGTCACATGACCAGTGGCGTGATCGTCTTTTCAGACTCTCATTGGTCAGGAAGCTCTTTTCCCCCGGCCTCCTAATTTTCAGCGACCCGGTGCAGCTTCAAGAAGACCTGGGAGAAAGCAGTTGTTCGGTGAACGGGTTCGTGTACGGCTGCGTTCCGAGCGGCGCTCCTAATAGTGGTGTATTAGAGGGTTAATATTCTATTCTGTATTTTAGTGAATGGAATATTGTATGTCGAATTGCCGACTGTATTTGAAGATAGAACTCCTGGGGGATTTTCTTTCTTGTTGGTTATTTTTCCTAAATTCGTATCACTGGGGGTGAACGAGTTATCCTTGGTTTTGAAACCTGTAAGGGATCTCAAGTTGTGTTACAAATAGTTGAGTGGGAAATTTAGCTAGGCTCTTAAGTTAATTATTTTTGAGTACTTAATTTATAAGTCTCGACTCTGTCGCTTCACGACGTTTTTAATTATAATACGGGAAGTGGGAATCGGTTCGCTATTCTCCGTATCAGTATCCACGTCATTTCAGGTAATTGTATGTCAGGACTGGTAGTCCGTATATTTTTCCTTCTCTGTAGTAAGGTGGCCTTTAGTTTAAAGAGTAATTTTTCTCCATTGAGTTTTTATTCTTGTAGGGAAATCCCTGTCCTTTTTAAGAATAGTTTTTCTCAATTAATTTTTATTCTTGTGGGAAAATCCCTGTTCCTTTTGAGAAAAGTTTTCTCGATTAATTTTTATCCTTGTAGAGAGATTATTATCATTTATGGTAAATTTTCCTTGCTTAGTTTTCATACTATAGAGTGGCCCTGTATTTTAAATTCGCTTAGCAGTTTCTGACTTGCTGTAATTCCAAGTAGGAAAATTCCAATCATTTCCTAGAGAACTCAGGTACAGCTTGAGTTCGTCCTTGTCGAAGTTGGTAGACTGCGACGTCCATTCTCTTTCTTTCTCTTCACTTTCCCTATTCTAAAATCCTTCTAGCTCTCAGGTACAGCTTGAGGACTTCCTCGCCGAAGTTTCTAGACTGCGGCATCCTTTCTCTTTCTTTCTCTTAATTCTTCCTGTGTTAAAATCCTTCCTGATCTCAGTTCCAGATTCGAGATCGTCCTAGTCGCGGGTTTTCAGACCCGCGAATCCTTTCTAAAATTCTTAGAAACCTGTCTTCTTTAATAGCAAATATTATTTGCTGGTTTTCCCTGTGGAAAATTCACGAATTTTCCCGTGATCTCAGTTGCAAATTAGAGATCGATCTTGTGGTAGTCCTTAGACTGGCAATTACTTGGAAAAGTCTATTGAAATCTTTTCCTGAATTAGGAGTCTCTGACTCGATATTTTCCTTGTGGAAAATCCTGGAAAAATCCTTTCCTACCCTGACAACGACAGACTGTTGTCTTCCCGATATTATTCTACAGACTGTGTCTGTGAAAAATCTTTTCTATCCTCTCATAATAGTCGACATACTGACTATTAATTTAAAAGCGTTTCGGACGATTGAGAGTGATTCCCATACCCTTAAGGGCAGTTACAGATTGGCCCTTAATAACCGGCGCGCAGTCATCAGATTAGCGCGGAAATCCTGTTTAGCAGTTTCAGAATTGCTGAAAATCCTTTCGCAGCTGCAGGCTCGCGATTCAGAAATCCTACACCTAAAACCTTATCTCTAAACTTTAATTACCACATAATTGAAATTGATATACTGTATTTAGCTAGCAGGTCCAGCTTGCTGAGAGCTAGAGCGCAATTCTCAGATTGCGGATTATTGAGCAGATATTTATTTGCTGTAGAGAATAATAATCTTATTATTGATTCTCTGTTCCCTATACCCTATACCGTATACCTCATACCTCATACCCTGCACCTACTCTCTATAGCTTACACCCTATACCGTGCCTATTTGACGATATCTGAATATCACTAACAACTCCATAGTTCCGCCATACGTTACTCCATAGCCCTCACCTTAAACCCCATAGAAAACCCACATCCCGGGCTTGCAGGTACAGCTTGCTCGCCGTCAATTCGCAGTTGGTTCAGATTGCGTACTACCTTTATAAATAGAATTATTGGTAGGGATCTGATAGTCAGATCCGTCTCCTTGTATAGGGTTATCTTAATCTCCCTTAACACCCACCCTGTATTCCAAAGGCCGAGGGCCGAATCGGCCAGCAACGGCACGGGCAAACACTCTTCCCCTGAAAGTAAAAATCTCGCGAAAGAAGCAGAGGGTAAAGAATCAGGATAGAGGGAGAAGTGTAGGTCCGGTATCTCCACCTGTCAGTACGGCTACTGACCCCGACCCATATCCGACTGTAGCTAGTCCGCGTTGTAGCAATACTTCGCAATTATTAGAAAACCTAGAGGGTGGAATAGGTCATTCTAATAAGATAATAATAATAATAATAGAGTAATATTCAATTTTACATGTAACATTATTATTTTGTTATTTAGACATGATAGATCAGTTTTTCTGTTAATTGAACCTCGTGAAACTCGAATGGATCTCTTCATACTCCACCTCAGCGTCAGAAAAAGCTTGAATTGAAATAAAATTGGAAAACAACAACAATATCTCCAGTTCGAATTAGTAGTGTTGAAAAAACTCCACTCTCACCTTCAGTGATTTGCTTAGAGCATATTCCGAAGTAAATTAAAGTTAAAGATCATATCCAGGTCTTCAAATTCAGAAGTAAAAGTTTAAGTGAGAACCAAGCTTCTAGTAACTTCCAAGTGGCCCTGCATCTTACTGATAAAGAACCGGTCGTTTAGTTAAACGTCGTTCAGTTCTATTATCTGTGGTTAAAATAAACTCAAGCAGCCCTGTTCACTATAATTTATAGTACAGTATCTACACT
>NW_024093449.1:0-9230 GCF_014356525.2 Nilaparvata lugens | reverse complement strand
TTGAGATTGTAATGTCAGCTTTGTGATGTCGTTTCTTGATTGACACCGGGAGTCAGTGTCATTTTGTTACAGCCAAATTGTGTCGGCGTTTGAGACTACATTCCAGCCCATGAAAACCATTGTTCGTGGATTCGGTGGTGGTACTAGTGAAGTTCGAGGTCGTACTGTGTGTCGATTCAGTCGAAGTTGGATCCTACCGTCAAGTTTTCGATGGATGCCACAGTGGTAGATAAAATAATCGACAAGTTGCTTCTTGTGAAATCGACAGATCCAACTTCATCATCTGGAAAACTCCACACTGGCTGACGACAAATTCTACCTTCCTAGTAGAATAGATGGCATCATTGGTGCAGAGTCGTTCCTCCCACTTTCTACGTGGGAGTCCGTATAGGTGAATCGCACGAATTGATGACTGTTTAGTGTCTTTGGTCACATTCTGATGGGAGAGCGCCGATTCTCACTTCAACAAAAAATGTGTCGAATTGTTTTACAGCCATCTGTAGTCCATTCATTAGTAGTCCATCGTTGGATAGTTTTTGGACGTTTTTGGGAGTGGAATCGTGCCCTACACAAGCTGTCAACTGAAACCGGACGAGTTGGAGTGTGAGGTAAATTTTGGAATCTGTACATCGTGTGATTCTGGTCGTTTTGTTGTTGCCTTGTCATTTGCGGAGCCGCCAGCGCTTGGGAGATTCGTATGCTGTCGCCGAACGCCGACTGCTGAGTTTGGAGAGACGACTAGAGCATGACAGCAATACTCGTATTTCATATCATGAAATATTGATTGATTACCTACGTCAGGGTCACATGTCGTTTGTAGCAGATCAGACAGACCGAGGTGGTTATACATACCGCATCACGCATCGTGAAAGCAAGCAGCACTACCACGCCATCCGAATTGTATTGATGCTGGTTCCAGAACATCATCAGGTTTGTCATGAACCAGGTTCTTCATGCTGGTCCAAATTGCAGACTGACATTTTTGTTTTGTTAGTCAATTTTCGTTTGTTCCCAATCGCACTAACTGCCGACATTAAACAAATGTATCGACAGATATTAGTGGAGGATTCCTGCCGTCGTTATCAGCGTGTATTGTGGAGATTTTCGCGGAGGATCCGATCGAATTTATCAGCTCATTGTGTTGTTTTTGGGTTTCAAGCTCTCCATATTGGCACTTCGCACCGTCCACCAGCTTGTAGAGGAGGTGGAAATCGTTTTCCAGCAGCCAAGGCGAGAATACCAAGAGACATGTTCATGGACGACTTAGTCACATCTGTCGCCACAGAGTCAGAGGCCGCGGAGCTGTATCATCAGTCCAAGCAGCTGTTTGAGGGAGGAGGTTTCTCACTCACCAAGTGGACGTCAAATTCACCTCAATGCTGGAGAAATTCTCGGAGGAAGAGAAATCGTTTTCGTACAAGGATTCGAAGCAGACAACTCCTTGGCTATCTTGGGATTGAATGGCAACCTAGTACTGATCTGTTTCAGTTTTCCGTCAAGTGTGGGGAGGTCGTCGCTATAAGCGTTATATTCTGTCAGTGATGGCTCGTATCTATGATCCACTTGGTCTCTTGTCACCGTTACATGTTTCTCAAGTGTCTTGTCCAGAAACTGTGGAAATTAGGAGTGGATTGGACGAGAAGCCGCTGAGTCTATATGCACTCTTTGGGAGAATTGTCACAAAGAGTTGCCTCTATTATTAAATTTGCTGTTCCACGTCTGTTGGTTTGTTTCAGGATTCTCACATCAGGTTGATTGGTTTTTGTGACGCATCATTCGGGTTATGGTGCAGTTATCTATGTGAAGTCGCAGAAGGAGAGCGAGGAGTCAAGAGTTGTATTATTGTGTTCCAAGCCAGGTAGCACATCTAAAGTGGTTTCAATACCTCGTTTGGAGTTGTGTGCGGCACTCTTGTTGGCAGAACTCATGAATTCAGTAGTCACTATTATTAGTGAACGTTGTCATGTGTCTCGTATTGTCGCACTCTCTGATTCGACAGTCACCTTGTGTTGATTAATGCTCCATCCGCGAAATGGCAACTTTTTGGTGTGGTAATCGTGTCGCAAAAATACAGGATTCTTGTATACAGGAGTGGATGCATGTTGCCGGAATTGAAAATCCCGCCGACTGTTGTGTCTAGAGGTTTATCACCAGTCGAGCTTGTGACTTTCCGTTGTGGCTCTCAGGTCCATCATGGATAGCAGAGGACGAATGCGATGGGCCCGTCCGAACTGCAATGGAAGAGATCGTGGATCCACGGAGGCGAAAAAACCGTCAGTGTTGACAGTCACAAAATCTCCTGATTGTAACAGCAATGCAGTACATCATTGATTGCTCGTTGTTCGGATTATGGTCGTCTTTTGAGAATTGTATTCTTGTCTCAAATTCTTACGAATCTTACCCCAATCGAGGAATCAGATTTCGATGTTGCTGAGAGGTATCTATGTAAGTGGTGCAGAAGATACATTTTCCTCTGAATTTGTGCAATTGGAGAAGGGAAAGATTGTTCTATGCGCCTTCATCGCCTGTCCCATTCTTGATAAGGCGGATTCGCGTCGGCGGTCGTTTGTCTCATGCTGGACTGGAATTTGAGACTTGTCATCAGATGATCCTACACAAAATCCGACGCTTTCGTATCGATGTTGATTGATTATCATCACAGAAGAACTGTCATGCTGGACCTTCGTTATTGTTGTCCTTGATCAGACAGAAATTCTGGATACTGTCTGCTCGCTCTATTATTCTATTTGTGTTTTAGTGTAATCGTTGTTTCCGTGTTCGACCTATAATGTCATCATTCCAAAGGTGACCTGCCTGCTTGCGGTGTCACAATGCAAACCATTTGAAAATTGTGGTGTTGATTATGCTGGTCCTTTGCGTATTACTCATGACGAGACGCGTAATCCTTGTATTTTGAAAGCCTACTTTGTCTGTTGTTTTTGTATGGCAACAAAGGCGGTACATATTGAGTTGGTATCGGATCTCTAGCACGCCCATGTTTTTAGCCGCATTTCGTCGTTTTTTTCCCGTCGTGGACCCTGTCGTGTGATGTATTCCGATGTGGTACTAATTTTGTAGGTGCCAAGGAACAGTTGCGAAAGATATCTCAACTTTTGAATTCGTCCGAGTTTTTAGACCACATTGACCAGTCAACTCGCCGAACACAAATTGAATGGAAATTCATTCCCCCTGGTTCACCGCATTTGGGAGGTCTATGGGAGGCAAATGTCAATCTGTAAAGTTGCATCTGTTCCGAGTAATTGGCAATCACTTCTCACCTATGAGGACTGAACACGGTATTGTGCAGATTGAAGGTGTCCTGAATTCCCGCCCACTGTTGTACTGAGTGAGGATCTGTGTGAACCGCTGGCTTTGACCCCAGCGCACTTTTGACACCCACACCGTTGAAAATCATTCCATGCGGGACGTGGACAGTGTCCCTGTGAATCGTCTCACAGGTATGAATTGATTGGTCAACTCATTCAATCGTTCTGGAACGATGGAGAAGAGAGTACCTGCACGAACTCCAAAGTCGTAAAAAATGGTTGAAATCATCCCACTTCTATCAGTGTGGGAACAGTTGTGGTAGTGGACCAACCAAACACACCTCCATTGCAGTGGCCACTGGGTGTCATCGAACAGGTGTTTCCAGGAAGTGACGGCGAGGTTCGAGTGGCGAGTGTTCGCCTAAAAACTGGTATTTATAAAGACCAGTTACAAAACTGTATCCACTCCCACCTCAATAGTTTTGTGCTTGCTGCATTTTTTCTTTTGTGTTGTTTTTTTTTCGTGTTGGTGTTTGTTTTTTTTTTGTTTCATGTCTGGATTTTTCCTTTCTGTGGTTTTTTTTTCAGTTTTGTAACTTGGCTGAAAATAGTTTTTCAGAGGCGGGGGTATGGTCTGGCCAGAGCATTTTTTGAATTGTAGCGCCAATCCCAGACTACAGTTCTGCCCGTAGCCGGCTTGTGCGCTAGTGTCGATTCGTACAGCTGTTTGCCTGCCATTTTTCTAGAGCAGTCATCTCGTTCTTGTAGTCGTTCTTGTTCGTTTGTTCTTGTCTTGTTGTGACACCGAGTTGTATTTTGTAATGTAATTTCCATCGGAAATTTCTAGTAATTGATTGTTTAAGTCGTGTGTGCGGAATATAAATATAACATCGTAAATAGTGTTGAATTGAATTAATTTGCATCAGTTTGAATTTATAAAGAATCAGTTTGAGCTTCGTTCGAAATACAGTATACGGAGCCTGCAAGTTGAACACGGAAAACCAGCCTGAAGCGAAACCCTATCTTTTTCCCAGATTTCTTTCCACCCCTGAATCTGACCAAAACACCTAATAAAAGCTTCGAAGGCGAGTAGACAAAATTGGATTAAATCTGGTGAGTTTTTGCTCTTTTTATTGTTCATTAATGCAGAGTTTAACTGTACAATAACCTGGCTCAAATTGAAGATTAAATTTTGCTCCTCGTTTCTAGTTGATAATTGAATAGTAAATTACAGTCCACTGGTAGCTCTAGCCTGAGCTTTGTTCAGAACATTTCTGTGGTCCTCTGGGCCGGATGTTCAGATGTTCAGATGTTCTAATGTTTGAATATCTAAATGTACTAATGTTGAAATGTTCAAATGTTCAAATTCTCAAATGTTCAAATGTTAAAATGTTTGAATGTCCAAATGTTTAAATGTTCAAATGTTTAAATGTTAAAATGTTTGAATGTTTAATTGTTTAGATGTTTAAATGTTCAAATGTTAGAATGTTAAATGTTTGAATGTTCTAATGTTGAATGTTTAGATGTTCTAATGTTTGAATATCTAAATGTACTAATGTTGAAATGTTGAAATGTTCAATGTTTAATTGTTCAAATGTTTGAATATCTAAATGTACTAATGTTGAAATGTTCAAATGTTTGAATGTTTAAATGTTCAAATGTTTGGTGTTTAAATGTTCAAATGTTCAAATGTTCAATGTTTAAATGTTCGAATGTTCAATATATGAATGTTCCAATGTTCGAATGTTCAGATGTTCTAATGTTTGAATATCTAAATGTACTAATGTTGAAATGTTCAAATGTTTGAATGTTTAAATGTTCAAATGTTTGGATGTTCAATTGTTCAAATGTTTGATTGTTTAAATGTTTGAATATTCAAATGTTTGAATGTTTAAATGTTCAAATGTTTAAATGTTTAAATGTTGTAATGTTTGAATGTTCGAATGTTTGAATGTTTAAATGTTCAAATTTTCAAATGTTTAAATGTTGAAATGTTTAAATGTTCAAATTCTCGAATATTAAATGTTTAAATGTTCAAATGTTTATATGTTCAAATGTTTAAATGTTCGAATGTTCAATATATGAATGTTCCAATGTTCGAATGTTCAGATGTTCAGATGTTCTAATGTTTGAATATCTAAATGTACTAATGTTGAAATGTTCAAATGTTCAAATTCTCAAATGTTCAAATGTTAAATGTTTGAATGTCCAAATGTTTAAATGTTCGAATGTTTAAATGTTAAATGTTTTAAATGTTTAATTGTTTAGATGTTTAAATGTTCAATGTTAGAATGTTAAATGTTTGAATGTTCTAATGTTTGAATGTTTAGATGTTCTAATGTTTGAATATCTAAATGTACTAATGTTGAAATGTTGAAATGTTCAAATGTTTGAATGTTTAATTGTTCAAATGTTTGATTGTTTAAATGTTTGAATGTTCAAATGTTTGAATGTTTAAATGTTCAAATGATTGAATGATTAAATGTTGTATTGTTTGAATGTTTAATGTTTGAATGTTTGAATGTTTAAATGTTTAAATTTTCAAATGTTTGAATGTTGAAATGTTTAAATGTTTAAATGTTCAAATGTTTAAATGTTTAAATGTTTAATGTTTAATGTTTAAATGTTTAAATGTTCAAATGTTTAAATGTTAAATGTTTGAATGTTTAATGTTCAAATGTTTGAATGTTTAAATGTTTGAATGTTAAATGTTTAAATGTTTAATGTTTAAATGTTTGAATGTTTCAATGTTTCAATGTTTAAATGTTTAAATGTTCTCATGTTCCAATGTTTAAATGTTTAAATGTTCAAATTTTCAAATGTTTAAATGTTTAAATGTTCAAATTTTTAAATGTTTGAATGTTTAAATGTTGAAATGTTAAAATGTTCAAATTCTCGAATATTTAAATGTTTAAATGTTCAAATGTTTATATGTTAAAATGTACAAATGTTCGAATGTTCAATATATGAATGTTGCAATGTTCAAATGTTCAGATGTTCTAATGTTTGAATATCTGAATGTACTAATGTTGAAATGTTCAAATGTTCAAATTCTCAAATGTTCAAATGTTGAAATGTTTGAATGTCCAAATGTTTAAATGTTCAAATGTTTAAATGTTAAAATGTTTTAGTGTTGAGATGTTTGAATGTTTAAATGTTCAAATGTTTAAATGTTCTAATTTTCAAATGTTCAAATGTTTAAATGCTTGAATGTTTGAATGTTAAAATGTTCAAATGTTTGAATGTTTAAATGTTCAAATGATCGAATGTTTAAATGTTTAAATGTTGAAATGTTTAAATGTTTGAATGTTCAAATGTTTAAATGTTTAAATGTTCCAATGTTCAAATGTGTTAATGTTTGAATGTATAAATGTTTAAATATTTAAATGTTCAAATGTTTAAATGTTTAAATGTTTTAATGTTCAAATGTTCAAATGTTTGGATGTTCAAATTCTCAAATGTTCAAATGTTTGAATGTCCAAATGTTTAAATGTTCGAATGTTTGAATGTTTAAATGTTTAAATGTTCAAATGTTTTAATGTTTTAATGTTCAAATGTTTAAATGTTAAAATGTTTTAGTGTTGAAATGTTTGGCTGTTTGAATGTTCAAATGTTTGAATGTTCTAATTTTCAAATGTTCGAATGTTTAAATGCTTGAATGTTTGAATGTTAAAATGTTCAAATGTTTGAATGTTAAATGTTTTAATGTTTGAATGTTTAAATGTTCAAATGATCGAATGTTTAAATGTTTAAATGTTCAAATGTTCAAATGTTTAAATGTTAAAATGTTTAAATTTTAAATGTTTAAATGTTTAAATGTTTAAATGTTTAAATGTTAATGTTTAATGTTCAAATGTTCAAATGTTTAAATGTTAAATGTTAAATGTTTAAATGTTTAAATGTTTGAATGTTTAAATGTTTGAATGTTTGAATGTTAAAATGTTCAAATATTTGAATGTTTAAATGTTTAAATGTTCAAATGTTCATATGTTTCAAATGTTTAAATGTTCGAATGTTCAATATGTGAATGTTCCATTGTTCGAATGTTCCATTGTTCTAATGTTTGAATATCTAAATGTACTAATGTTGAAATGTTCAAATGTTAAAATGTTTGAATGTCCAAATGTTTGAATGTTCAAATGTTCAAATGTTTAAATGTTTAAATGTTCAAATGTTTAAATGTTTGAATGTTCAAATGTTTAAATGTTTAATGTTTAAATGTTTAAATGTTTGAATGTTCAAATGTTCAATGTTTAAATGTTAAATGTTCAAATGTTTAAATGTTTAAATGTTCTAATGTTTGAATGTTAAATGTTTAAATGTTTGAATGTTTAAATGTTGAATGTTCAAATGTTTAATGTTTAAATGTTTAAATGTTTAAATTTTAAATGTTTAAATGTTCAAATGTTTAAATGTTTAAATGTTGAATGTTTTAAATGTTCAAATGTTCAAATTTTAAATGTTTAAATGTTCAAATGTTCAATGTTTAAATGTTAAATGTTTTAAATTTTTAAATGTTTAAATGTTTAAATGTTTAAATGTTAAATGTTTAAATGTTAAATGTTCAAATGTTCAAATGTTAAATGTTTAATGTTCAAATGTTCAAATGTTAAATGTTCAAATGTTTTAATGTTTGAATGTTTAAATGTTAAATGTTTAATGTTCAAATTTTTGAATGTTTAATGTTTAAATGTTCAATGTTTAATGTTTAATGTTCAAATGTTCAAATGTTAAATGTTTGAATGTTTAAATGTTTGAATGTTCAAATGTTCGAATGTTTAAATGCTTGAATGTTTGAATGTTTAATGTTTGAATGTTTAAATGTTCAAATTCTCAAATGTTCAAATGTTGAATGTTTTGAATGTCCAAATGTTTAAATGTTCAATGTTTAAATGTTTAAATGTTTAATGTTGAATGTTTAAATGTTTAAATGTTTAAATGTTTAAATGTTCAAATGTTCAAATGTTTAAATGTTTAAATGTTCGAATGTTTGATGTTTAAATGTTTAATGTTCAAATGTTTAAATGTTTGAATGTTTCAATGTTTAAATGTTTGAATGTTTCCATGTTCCAATGTTTAAATGTTCAAATGTTTAAATGTTCAAATGTTTAAATGTTTGAATGTTTAAATGCTTGAATGTTTAAATGTTTAAATGTTTAAATGTTCAAATGTTTAAATGTTTAAATGTTTAAATGTTTAAATGTTTAAATGTTTAATGTTTAAATGTTTAAATGTTTTAATGTTCAAATTTTTGAATGTTTAATTGTTGAAATGTTTGATTGTTCAAATGGTTGAATGTTCAAATATTTGAATTTTTGGATATTCAAATGTTTGAATGTTTAAATGTTTAAATGTTCTGATGTTCAAATATTTGAATATCTAAATGTACTAATGTTGAAATGTTGAAATATTTAAATGTTCAAATGTTTAAATGTTCAAATGTTTAAATGTCTAAATGTTAAAATGTTTGAATGTTTAAATGTTTAAATGTTTAAATGTTCAAATGTTTAAATTTTAAATGTTCAAATGTTTTAATGTTCAAATGTTTAAATGTTTGTATGTTCAAATGTTAAATGTTTGAATGTTTAAATGTTTAAATGTTTAAATGTTAAAATGTTTAAATGTTTAGATGTTTAAATGTTTGAATGTTTAAATATTTAAATGTTTGTATGTTCAAATGTTTAAATGTTTGAATATCTAAATGTACTAATGTTGAAATGTTCAATTGTTAAAATGTTTGAATGTCCAAATGTTTGAATGTTCAAATGTTTAAATGTTTAAATGTTTAAATGTTTAAATGTTTAAATGTTTAAATGTTTAAATGTTTAAATGTTTAAATGTTTAAATGTTTAAATGTTAAAATGTCAAATGTTTGAATGTTTAAATGTTTAAATATCAAATGTTAAATGTTTAAATGTTCAAATGTTTAATGTTTGAATGTTTAAATGTTTAAATGTTTAAATG
>NW_024093448.1:0-12309 GCF_014356525.2 Nilaparvata lugens | reverse complement strand
TTAATTGTATAACCATTTTCATGTATGTTATTGGAGAAAAATAATTCTTTTTATTTTGATTTAAGCAAACCCCTGTTGTGTTTTCGTGAGCCTGATTATTGTTAAGGATAATCAGATTGATAACTAATGAAAGAATGTCTTGAGATTCCTAAATCTGGAGTAAATTCTATTAGAAAGCTCAGGTCCTAGAAATATTGATCGACAGATAAATTTTTCTGTCGATAAACCACTGATAAGTTTATTTTTGGTACATTCCATACAAGAAATTTGATTTCCAAGTATCAAGATCAATTTGATTATCTGAATGATTGGAGCATTCTTTTCCATCTGATAGGGTTCAACGTTGAAGAATGGATCATAAACCGATATATCCAACTATATTGAAAGACAAATAAACTTGAAATTGCATGATAAAATGAGACAGTCGAAAAATGTACTCAATCTTCATAAATGAACCCAAGGTTGATAGGATGACTCAGCTGGTAGATTTCTCATGGAAGTATCATCATGAATATTTATCGAAGTCGAAAAGCTTCAAGGGAGAAACATTGAGACACAAGAAGCAGCTTCTGCTCACTGATTGGACCTTTGTTACATAGTGTAGATAAGAGTTTGTTGTTCCATTTCATCACAACTGATATATACTTTTTTGAGTAGTCATGCACAATCCGCTCTGAACAGTTCAAGAAACGAGACAAAAAATCTGGTGTGTTACACTCACACAACTTCCTTGCTCATGAACTGTGAGCCTCATTCTTAAACGAAAATAATTTAGGGGAACATAATGACGATTGGCGGCAATATTTGCAACTACGATCAGACTACTGTATATGTGTTTATATAATTGTTTTCAGAGTACTTTTTCCTTTGTGTAAATTGTGAAATTCGATGATTTTTTAAAAGTCGTCAAAACAGCTGTTTTACAGATGAAATATCTCGACTATGTGTTCTTTTTATAAACTGCTCTACCTACCTACCTACCTCATGCAAGAGAAGGAGGTTACAAAGTCCATTTCTCAAGGATGGGGTGGACCCCCCAGTTTGAAAGTTTTTCAAGAATCTTACACATGACACGAAAAAGTTAATAAGCTGGAAAAGCGTTAGTAGACAACGTTATACTATAATAATTTCAGTTTAACCCATAAAAAATCTTGATAAACCAATGCATTGCAATAAAACAATAAACCGATCCCGATAAATCCAATGAATTTCATCCATATAAATGCACTAAACACATGCTGGTATCGAGCACATGTTTTATGAGAATCAATATATCTCATCCCCGAAATTCACAAGCTGATGTATAGCCAAACTACAAAGTATAAACACGACCTAGAAGATGAAGAAACCTTTTAAGGACTTGAAAGGGAAGGTTAGTAGGTGGGTTTTTTGCTTTTATATTGCAAAATGCTTGTATTATTCAAATGTTTTGATAATTATTATAAAGCAGAAACAGAAAGCTTGCATGTCAGAAAATGTTTTTGTTATATAATTTGACTATAGGTCACCGTATGATTTTCAAGAATGCGATATTCTGCCTACTCTGTACTACAGCCTACGTCACGGCTTCAGCTCCCCCACTCCAATTGCATTTCAACTAAAATACTATAGATGAGTGACAAACCTTCTGTCTACTAACTTTGATACACACATACACACACACACACACACATACACACACATACACATACACACATACAGACCAATACCCGAAAATCATGTTTTTGGACTCAGGGGACCTTGAAACGTATAGAAAACTTGAAATTAGGGTACCTTAGTTTTTTTTGGGAAGCAATACTTTCCTTACTCATGGTAATTGGGCAGGAAAGTGAAAACTATTCATATATCTACTCTGAACTATCTAAACTAGAGTTGAATTATGAGCATTCAAGTTATTGGTAAGATATGATGATGGTTTCTTGTTTCTTGATTTGATTAAAATAGAACACTAGAACACATATTTTCGACCCAATCTGAATATATTTGTAGGAAAGTTATTTGGTATTCGTATTTTTGATATTCAGTCTTCTCATGCGAAGCTCCTGAGACGATGGAAAGTCTAACAATATGGAAACAATAATTTTGTTCATTTGATAAGGCGGAAAATTAGTCTAGTTTGCTGCAGCATTATGACAGTATCATCATTATTAGTATAATCAAAGTAGTGGAACTTAAATGGTGTATTGATAGTTTCGCTGCAGCATTATAAAAATATAACCATTTTTGATTCAGTGGAACTTGGATTGTGTATCAATAGTAACTGGTTTATCAAAAGTTCGATGAATTGCCGCTGTCACAGTGAGTGACTGTGTGAATCAAAGTTTCTTTTTTGATACCAATAACAATATCATTTTCAGTTTCTTGCTTGTATATAAAAGCCTGATCTTTGTTTACTACATCCAGATGTACCTACACTAGATTCCTTTATTGAATACGGAAATATTATTATTTTGTATAACCAATATACCTGAAACATAAGTCACATCTGTTAACAATATTTCTATTATCTCCACTATTCATGCCCAATTAAATTGGAAGATTGATATTTTCTGAGACTGGTTATTGCGTCACACAGAAGTTGACTTTCCTCACTTATTTAGCGAGTTCACGAAAAATCATAGCCCAATAGGCAATATGTTAAAGTTTTGATGACTGGGGATACAATATGGGAAAGAACTGGACTATACATGTATACAGGCGGTGTAAAGTATAGGAAAATTATATTTGACGCATCATCACGTCTGAACTACTGCACTGATTAACTTGAAATTTTGCATATAGATCCTTGCTTAACCGGGGATGGTTATAGACCTATTTTAAATTCTTCAAGATTTGATTACACAAGTTTTCAGACAGTTGTTGCATGGAAGCAGCAGAACATTTT
Organism: Nilaparvata lugens; assembly: GCF_014356525.2. Taxonomy (NCBI): domain Eukaryota; kingdom Metazoa; phylum Arthropoda; class Insecta; order Hemiptera; family Delphacidae; genus Nilaparvata; species Nilaparvata lugens. Next base: position 9,425 of record NW_024093448.1, on the reverse strand, counting down.
TCTTAAAAGGGAAATTGGAAGATAGGTCTAGAGATTGAAGATAGATTGGGGATCCTTTTGGAATGATAGAAACAGATTTTCTGTCGCACCCTAATTTTTCCGCCATTTTGAATCCAACTTCTTTTTTCAATTGGAATGTGGTACAGGATTTCCAGAGAAAAGGTATGGTGAAAACCGCACATCGATATCTCAAACCTTTCAAAATTTATTCTCATTCATTTCCTTCAATAATAGTAGAGAAGATGATAGATAGATGGATAATATATCATCCATCTATCTATCATCTTCTATACTATAATAAAGGGGAAGCACTGGCTTAAACACGTATACACGTTGTGGAGCGTTTTTTTTTAACGACTTCACATAATATGTAGGGTGAATCTTGTGTTGAATCAACTGTGTTGAGGTTATACATTTTGTAACTGCGTGCGTGGACGCTGAGTGTACACCAGACTGATTGACTCACTACAAGATTCAATACAATTGTCGGAATCGCAGGAGGCCTAAACGCTCGCTCACCCTTGATTCTTCTTATGACGGATTGTATGGTGATCAAATTTTTATAAGCAGTGTAGCGATCGCTAAACACTGAAGACGGATATCTTAAAATTATTACCTGTGAAGAATGAGCATATAAAATCATACAGGTCGAGCAAAAATCCCGATGTAGATAATTTACGGGACTGCGTCTCTAATAAGTTCCGAAGATTAAGATAGGGTACAAGGACCAGATATCGTTCGGAATATACTTCGAGAACAGAGTCTTGTCGGGCTTTAAGCTCTATTGTAAGAAATTATATGATCTCTGGCTGCATCTGCTGTACTGTTGATGTATTTGCTCCTAAGTCAAGGTAGGTAACAGATAAAAGCTGATATATGAGCAGGTAAGGACAAAGAACAAATATCTCGATCTGACCCCACTCACTACATCCACTTAGACCTGTTCCAATATCCAGCTTAATTCAATTATTTCAATGATCGTATTCGATCGGTTCTTGATGAGATAGAACGTATCAGATACAATAATTGAAAGGCTTAAGAAATAATCGAACTCAGAAAACGAATTAACAAAATTGGAATATATTATATTAAAATATATGATCTCACAGTGCAGATTCAGAATATAATTTACGGATTGAAAGTGTTTCAACATTGACAAAAATGATAAGCAGTTTTCTTGTACTTGCATGATACCATGCGTGATTCGACAGAATTTTTACAATTGATAAAAGTTAACAGTTTTGAAAAAATAGTGAAAAATGAATAGAAAGTGTTTTTAAAATTGTTCGGGGTCGTGGTTCTGGCAGCGGAGGATAGTTAATCAACTACAAATTCTTAGAAATTCTATATGAATAAATTCTAGGCTCTTAATAACTAAAAGCGCTTGTCGGCGTGGCCAATAATTTAACGAAGAAAATTTTATGTTTTGCTGCACTGAAATATTTTCGAAGCGTAGATTGGGGCCCCTTTAAACTTATAACTCACGTGAAATTCCTTGACGGTCGTGGTTTTCTTCTTTATCAGAATTGTTTGGTCGGCAGCAATCCAGGCTTCGGTCTCAGCACGTGGGGAATTTTAATTTAAATATCTCCTTCACCAAATTAATTAAGGGATAATTTAACTTTAAACTTTTAATTTATCGATTGATGAAAGTAATTTTACGAATAACAATTAGAATAGCCTAAGAATATTGGCTCACAAATAAAACATATAAAATCGAACAAGAATTTTTTACGAATAGGTCTTGGTAACTATAAAGAGATCTGAACGGTAGGGTTTCAAAAGGGAAGTGCTGTCTTTTCTCTAAGCTTCTTGGCTAGAACCTTTCTTCTGAGAACCTCGGTGTAATAAATTTGCATAAAAATTTGCCATTGGTAGAACGATTATGACGTAGATGTGACGTCAGTGGCAGGCAGTAGAATATAATTCCTTTAATTACAATAATAACTCAGTTTATATAATTCTTAAAACTGCTTAATCTTCTAGACATAGTTCCTCTCATACAATGTACATGTGCTAGCGTATATGATAAGGCAGGTTTGTTGTCTGATAGTAGATTAACATGTGTTGTTTTCAAACGATCACCTTTTTGGTGCTATTTCTATGCACTATGATTGGCTTAGGCTTGCCAAAGAGGTTTAATCACCATGTGGTTCAGTTGAAATAATAATTAATAATTTAATATTCTTATACAATTCTTATTATGTTTGAGACTGTTATAATTAATTTCTGCTGTTTTTATCAATAATATACTGTTCATGCTATGACCTAGTTGGTTACAATAAGACCTGACATTATAATATAGTTTCTTAAGTAATAAATAATTTCAACAATAATATAACATTTTATTTTTTATTCGAAATTCTTGGTCCTTTATTGATAGTTTATTTAATTTTTAGAAATGATATTATACCTTGCATGAGACCGGCATGACATTTGACAATACTTGTAATCAGTCAGCTGTGTTCGAGCTGCTTTAAACATCTGATCGGTAGTAAACAAAGTGTAACCTCAAAATTCAATGAGCAATTCATAAATGATTCGTGCTTTATTTGCAGAATAATTATAATTTTATTAAATAATTTTCTAGAAAATATTCAGTACAGAACGGTACTCTTATCTAATATACAGTTACTGATAAGTAAGTTTTATTGCTCGGTTGCTAACTACTCCTTTAGCAAATTCTTTCCTTTTGAGAAGGTTAATCACAATTTTTCTCTCTTCTCATGAGGTCTATTTGAAAAATTCATCACACAAAAGCCCCTAGGATATTTTAAATAGGTAATTGGGAGACGAGTCGAAACAATGACTATTTGAAAAATCCGATATTGTGATGAATATACCATTTCATCTCCTTACTTCTACAAAAACTTCACACTTAACACTAAAAACGATATATTGTGCACTTTTGGCTACGAGAAAAAGAACTAATTGATTGTTACTTTCATTGGATACAATCTAAATATAATAATTAATGAGGTCTCTTTGGATCCTTCATTAAAACAACTCCACAACTTCCATTCACGGGTGGCTTATGAGCAGACCCATAACTATAACAAATATAAAAAATTCAACATATTATCCTCTTGGGATTCAAACAGTATTTGCAACAAATATAGATTTTCATCATCTTTCCTGATTATTATAAGTTTCGACGTTTTGTCCTGGCTTTTACATAAATTGGGTGAGAGTGTGATTTAACTTCGGTGACTTGACAATTGACTACCGTTTGACTCGAGCAATTTCTTTTTTACGCTTAGTACGTTGTGTACAAACAGGGTTACACTTGAAGTGATTTTTGGACTTTTATCAATGCTGGTTACAAATACTATGTTTTCAAGGTTATATTCATTGATTTGAATTACAATTCATGATCCTTTGATGCAACAATAATAAATTTCACATTTGAAGGTAAGAATTTCATTTTCTTTTGAGCTTTTTAGAGATACATTTATATGACATAGAACATGCACATTTCGTGCAATTTAACATAAATATATATTTTTGGTTGAGTTTTTTACTTATAATTTCACATTAAATAATAGGTTACAACAATTAATAACGATATTGCTTTGATTCCATTGAAATTGACTCTATGATCTTGCCACATATGGTTGGTGTGACAAAGAAAATTATCGAACAGGCTTTGGCTCTGAATAGATTTTTCTATTGATTCTGTATTCTGAGGTTAGATTTACACATTTTTTCAAATAAACTTTGTTTATTTTCTTTCCTCCTATTCACTACTAACTTCATCTTATTTCCAATTTACAATCATTTTCTGTTGATAATACAATTTTTGTTTCTGTTTTTCAGTTGTGCAGATATAACTAGGCGATTGTTTCTGTGATGACTATGACACGAGGTGGATGGCTTGATCAGGTTGGTAAATTCTTAAAGTTATTTTCAGTTTTATTTTCTTGACTTGAAGTTGATTTCAATTTCTTCTTTTGAAGTGAATTAATAATATTTCCTTATTATCTGAGATGCAGCGAAGTTAGGTTATGTTGTTGATTTGGCAGCAGTAGAAAGATGCTGGTCTGCGAAGATATGATTCGGTGGGTAGGCTGTGATTATGAAGTGTTTGATAATTGGTGTATTCCACAAATGTAGTTTCTAGTTGATTGAAAAATTATTTCTTCCTTAAGCCCCCATCTAAATTTGATTTCGGTATTATTCAAGGTCCAATTCCAATTTGCAACTATCCGTTTTATCAAACTTGGCTTAAAACGAATGTGCCTGTGGTGTAGATCATTTCCTACAAATTCATTTCCTCTTGGTCGGCCAGTGACATGTAGTTTGCTATTCTTAAACCTTACATGCCGGTGGTGTCTGTGGGTTCTTCTAAATAATATTTTCCTTTTCTGCATGCTAGTGTACAGTCTGTTTGATTTCAACCGGATATGACTGCGGTGATTGTAGGTCCTTCTTGAGACTATTTTCCTTTTCTGCATGGCGGGGAGAAATTTGATATTCAATTTTAGCCTAACATGACGGCGGTGGTTGTAGGTTCTTCTAGATATTCTTCTTCTTTCTTGAATTGTTTTGCTGCTTGTGTGTGGTCTTGACTTTATGCGGATTTTAATTGTTCTAATGTTGTTTTCTGATTGTTTTTGATGGATACTGATTTGATGTGTTGCAGGTGCTGTCCTTGGTGGATGGGAGATATGTGCGGTCGGCGGTCCGGGCTGCTCTTCTACTCGGCGGGCAATGTCCTTGGACTCCTGATGTCCGGCGCGCGGTGGTACGGGCTGTCCCTCTACCTGATGGATGTCATCCTCAGCTTGGCGGGTGATGTCGACTGGCTCCTCTCGGCATTCTGCGGGTTGCTGTGCGACTTCGGTATTAATACTCTCAGTAGGTTGGTCTTCCATACATGTGTCACGTTCGCTTTACTGTTTTATATCCTCTCCTTCGATTATGTCCGCTTTCGCATGCTTGTCTCAATCTCTGGTCCAATATTGATTTTAGTTGTCTGACGTTCCTCCTCGATTTGCCGTGTTACCGTCCTGCTTTCCTCTGTTGCTTCTTTCAACATTTGTTCCGGTTTATCGAAATCCTGTTCATATACTTTCTTTAATTCTTCATTTGTTTGTTTGGTATCTTCAATTATTTGGTCGTAGTTCTTATCTATATTGTTTAGTGTTTCATTCATTTGATCGTAGTTTTATTTATATTGTTCAATGCTTCCAGGATGAGACTCATCTGTAACACGGAAGGGGCGGGTATGTAGTCTTCGGTTGGCTGCAATGGTTCTATGACATGAGATGCGGGTGTCTGGACCTCTGGAATGGCGATGCATGGGCGTTTCTCCCGCGCGACATCTTCCGTCCTTGAGGTCGCCGATGTGGGCTCCAGGATGCGGTGCGGTTCTTCCATAATTCATCGGATGGTATAACGATGTAAGTGCAGTGAAATGATTGCAAACATGTGAGGTTATGTGAAACGATTATGAGTAAATGATCAAAAATTGAAATAGTGTGAAAATTCGTTCAATGAAGAAATACAAAAGTGTGATTCAATAATATGTTCAGTGATGAAGTGAATCAAATAAGCAATATCATTAACATAAAATGATAACAACATAAAGGATACACAATGGATAATTATGGGGTAACGCAGGTATGCCTCTTATAATTTATTATTATTAATATTTTACTCTTATAATTTCTTGCCGCAATTATATATAGGGCTACTATTCTTCGCAAAATCTTCTATGAAAGCAGCAATGTTCTGCTTGAATTATTCCACAATATATCCGTGATTCAATTTTACTTCCCCCTTTATGCTCTAGAAAATTTTTTAAAACATGCAGTAAATAAATTTGATCCTCTTTTCCGTAAATTTCTATAAACTGCTTTGGTGCAGACCTAATACTCTTAAAATATTATGACTTCTCTTATGGTATTTCTTAAACCTATAGCTTATAGTATGACCAATTTTTGAATAACATAATAATGAAATTCTGAGTTCGATTTTTTCTCTAAAAAATTCATCAATCGATAAATTTCTTCTGCATTCAAAAATTGGGTATGGCACGTCTTGCTGTTTTATATAACAGTGAACAGTTAATATTAAATTTGAAGAAATTCACAACCATGAATTTTTCAAAAAATTTCCCCGTTGTCAGCGCTATAGTATACTGAGCAAGTAAATAATCCTTGTAGTCGATTATCCACCTCTTCAATGCCTATCACTGTTGGGCGCCAAATCGTGTGGAGCGTTTTTTTTTAACGGCTTCACATATGTAGGGTGAATCTTGTACTAAATCAACAGTGTTGAGGTTATACATTTTGTAACTGCGTGCGTGGACGCTTAGTGTACACCAGACTGATTGACTCACTACAAGATTCAATACAATTGTCGGAATCGCAGGAGGCCTAAACGCTCGCTCACCCTTGATTCTTCTTATGACAGATTGTATGGTGATCAAATTTTTATAAGCAGTGTAGTGATTGCTAAACACTGAAGACGGATATCTTAAAATTATAACCTGTGAAGAATGAGCATATAAAATCATACAGGTCGAGCAAAAATCCCGATGTAGATAATTTACGGGACTGCGTCTCTAATAAGTTTCGGAAATTAGGATAGGGTACAAGGACCAGATATCGTTCAGAATATACTTCGAGAACAGAGTCTTGTCGGGCTTTAAGCTCTATTGTAGGAAATTATATGATCTCTGGCTGCATCTGCTGTACTGTTGATGTATTCGCTCCTAAGTCAAGGTAGGTAACAGATAAAAGCTGATATATGAGCAGGTAAGGACAAAGAACAATATCTCGATCTGACCCCACTCACTACATCCACTTAGACCTGTTCCAATATCCAGCTTAATTCAATTATTTCAATGATCGTATTCGATCGGTTCTTGATGAGATAGAACGTATCAGATACAATAATTGACAGGCTTAAGAAATAATCGAACTCAGAAAACGAATTAACAAAATTGGAATATATTATATTAAAATATATGATCTCACAGTGCAGATTCAGAATATAATTTACGGATTGAAAGTGTTTCAACATTGACAAAAATGATTAGCAGTTTTCTTGTACTTGCATGATACCATGCATGATTCAACAGAATTTTTACAATTGATAAAAGTTAACAGTTTTGCAAAAATAGTGAAAAATGTATAAAAAGTGTTTTTAAAATTGTTCGGGGTCGTGATTCTGGCAGCGGAGGATAGTTAATCAATTACAAATTCTTAGAAATTCTATATGAATAAATTCTAGGCTCTTAATAACTAAAAGCACTTGTCGGCGTGGCCAATAATTTAACGAAGAAAATTTTATGTTCTGCTGCACTGAAATATTTTCGAAGAGTAGATTGGGGCCCCTTTAAACTTATAACTCACGTGAAATTCCTTGACGGTCGTGGTTTTCTTCTCTATCAAAATCGTTTGGTCGGCAGCAATCCAGGCTTCGGTCTCAGCACGTGGGGAATTTTAATTTAAATATCTCCTTCACCAAATTAATTAAGGGATAATTTAACTTCAAACTTTTAATTTATCGATTGATGAAAGTAATTTCACAAATAACAATTAGAATAGCCTGAGAATATTGGCTCACAAATAAAACATATAAAATCGAACGAGAATTTTTTACGAATAAGTCTTGGTAACTATAAAGAGATCTGAACGGTGAGGATTTCAAAAAGGAAGTGCTGTCTTTTCTCTAAGCTTCTTGGCTAGAACCTTTCTTCTGAGAATCTCGGTGTAATAAATTTGCATAAAAATTGCCATTGGTAGAACAATTATGACGTAGATGTGACGTCAGTGGCAGGCAGTAGAATATAATTCCTTCAATTACAATAATAACTCAGTTTATATAATTCTTAAAACTGCTTAATCTTCTAGACATAGTTCCTCTCATATAATGTACATGTGCTAGCGTATATGATAAGGCAGGTTTGTTGTCTGATAGTAGATTAACATGTGTTGTTTTCAAACGATCACCTTTTTGGTGCTATTTCTATGCACTATGATTGGCTTAGGCTTGCCAAAGAGATTTGATCACCATGTGGTTCAGTTGAAATAATAATTAATAATTTAATATTCTTATACAATTCTTATTATGTTTGAGACTGTTATAATTAATTTCTGCTGTTTTTATCAATAATATACTGTTCATGCTATGACCTAGTTAGTTACAATAAGACCTGACATTATAATATAGTTTCTTAAGTAATAAATAATTTCAACAATAATATAACATTTTATTTTTTATTCGAAATTCTTGGTCCTTTATTGATAGTTTTTTTAATTTTTAGAAATGATATTATACCTTGCATGAGACCGGCATGACATTTGACAATACTTTGAATCAGTCAGCTGTGTTCGAGCTGCTTTAAACATCTGATCGGTAGTAAACAAAGTGTAACCTCAAAATTGAATGAGCAATTCATAAATGATTCGTGCCTCATTTGCAGAATAATTATAATTTTATTAAATAATTTTCTAGAAAATATTCAGTACAGAATGGTACTCTTATCTAATATACAGTTACTGATAAGTAAGTTTTATCGCTCGGTCGCTAACTACTCCTTTAGCAAATTCTTTCCTTTTAAGAACGTTAATCACAATTTTTCTCTCTCCTCTAATGAGGTCTATTTGAAAAATTCATCACAACGTGTAAAGGATAGGAAAATTATGTTTGACGCATCATCACGTCTGATACTGGACTGATTCACTTGTAATGCTGCATATAAATTCCTAATTAACCGAGGATTTTTATAGACCTATTTCAATTCTTCTAGATTTCATCACGACAAGTTTCCAGTTTGTCAAGTTTTAAATAGAACCTTGCGAAACACGGGTTACCTGCTAGTTCAAAATAAAATGAATAAAATGAATAATAAATAATATAATAATAATAATAATACTAATATAATAATAATAATAATTTTCAATTTCAATTCCAATTTCAATCTATTTCATTCAAAGTTACATAGTATCATATACATACAGTGTTTTTTTGCTCCTCTAGCTTAGAGCTAATTGAGAGTATTCAATTTCATACTACATCATAATAGTTACCGTATACATTCTATAAATACTACAAATGAAAATTTTTGTAAAGTGTTCAATAACTAATTGAAAGTCTATTATAGTTTCTATCTGGGATTTGATATTAAAGTTCTAATTTCTACCACTTGAGTCACAACATTAGTCACTCTATATTCTACTAAATCGGTGATCAACCTTGCAGACATTATTGTCTCTTGTATTTAAGTGGCTTTGAACAGCTGACTAGCTGAACCAACATGTACATCAACAATATTACAATACACACACAGTCATAGAATACAAAAAAATAACCTATCCTCCAAAAAAACATTTACGTATTATACTACAAACTGTAATATACACTCTCTTAATCATTTTCAACTGCTTCTAAAGCACTTTTTTGTTACAATATTT
>NW_024093447.1:0-12434 GCF_014356525.2 Nilaparvata lugens | reverse complement strand
TCTCAATTGTATCGAAGCCTGACATTGGTAATCTATCTGCATGATGGGGCGGAGCTCCTGAAATTTTACAGATATGGGACTTGTGGCAGTTGATAGATTTATCGATGGACTATTTTAGGTATGGAATTTGATCAAATCGTGGAGCCGTTTCCGAGAAAATCACGAAAAACCCTGTTTTTGACAACATTTTCGACATTTTAGCCGCCATCTTGAATTGCATTTGATCGAAATTGTTCGTGTCGGATCCTTATAGTGAAAGGACCTTGAGTTCCAAATTTCAAGTCATTCCGTTAATTGGGAGATGAGATATCGTGTACAAAGACGCACATACACTCATACACACACACACACCACACACACACACACACCACACCACACACACAACACACACACACACACACACACAGACACATACAGCCAATACCCAAAAACCAGTTTTTTGGACTCAGGGGACCTGAAACGTACAGAAATTTAGAAATGGGGTACTTAATTTTTTGCGGAAAGCAATACTTTCCTTACCTATGGTAATAGGGCAGGAAAGTAAAAACTAGATCAACTGGCAACGATTGCAACAATATGGCAAAATTAGAGCGACAGGTTGTAGCGTATAGACAGTGCTCGATCAATGATCAAACTAAATTGCTCCGATCATCTGTTCATAAAAATCTTTTGGAACTTATCCTATGTATTTTCTATCACTTCGTAATAGCCTCACAGGTTTCTAAATAACACTCATACTTCGTTTTGAAATTATGGTCGTGAATTCCATACCCTTTAAACTGCGCCCTGTTGTAAGATATCTGAAGTTAGCGGTGAGTCGTTAATGGTAAGAAATTGATTTCGCAGAACTCTATCCTGTTTCTTTATCAGGGAGAAACCAGTTCAACAATTCCACATATGAGTCTCTGTCATTCTCAAATAGTTGCGCCACTCATATTTTGGTTCATCGCTCAACTCTCCTATTAGTCTCACATGCGAAAACTTGTCTCTCTTGAGAAGCCAAGAACGACACACTTAACCTAGCGCCGCAGGGCAGGATGGTTTCTCACAGCTTGGCGTTGTTGTCAATTGAGATGGGTGTCTGGCTTGGAAGTGTTTCGACCGCATTGCAGGATGACTATTAACGGTTGCCGTAAGATCAACAGCTAGGTCTTTTTCGTTATTTTTCGTGATAGCGAAATTCTGATTGCAGATTCGTTTTCAGCGACCCCAAGTTTAGCCTGAAGGCTCAGAATGTCAACAATGTTTTTAAATAATTAAAATCATCATGAAAAGTCATTAATATGGTAGTACACCACGTTTCTGGAAACTTTCTACTGGTGACTGGAGTTATTATTGATTATAGGTAGCACAAAAATCAAAAATCGTGAGAAAGAAAACTGCTGATGAACGCGAATAAGACCGTCAATCCATTGTTCTATTGTCTCGGCTGTGGCTGAGCCTGGCTGGAGAGATCAAATAACCGACTGGTTTGATTTTCGTCTGTCCGCTAGGCGGAACTACGCCGACCATTGCTGGGGGAAGATGTTACTGCGGCCGCTCGCATTCCCCCCAACGCTGCTATTATTTGCTGTCTCAGCGCCTAGTCCGATTCAGCCAAGCATCCACCCTGCACTGCGGAGCTAGGTTTACTTCTTTGTTGAATTGTCTCTTTCTCCCTACTTTCGCCAAACAAATTACATAAAGGGACCACAACAGTATCTCCTCCATGTTGATCACAACTGAAAGAAAGGAAAGAGGAAAAACCAATAAATTGCAAAGGAAGTTGGGCCAAAAAATCGTTGCATGTGGACAGAACATCGATGTACAATTTATTGCAACGATTATTGGTGCAATCAGATTGCTGCGATCATATCGTTGCATGTGGACGAGGCTTAAAGGCTGCGTAATGCAGAATTTTATATTATTCAACTGGAATAATTGTCTAATTATTACTTTAAATAATTATTTGATTATGATAATTATTTTTTTATGTGGACATAATTATTTGATTATGTGGACGAGGCTTAAAGGCTGCGTAATGCAGAATTTTATATTATTCAACTGGAATAATTGTCTAATTATTACTTTAAATAATTATTTGATTATGATCTTAAATCTTGCCGAGCTGTATGAGTTTGTTATTTCATCGCTGGCAATTGGAATAACTTAAGCTTTGACTGTTTTAGATCGAGGCACACCGGCGCTACGCACTTCGCTGCAAGTTCAGCCCTGACTCGCGACTGCTGGCCACTACGTCGGCCGATGGCTCGGCGAGAGTGTGGCGCACGAAGGACTTCAGCCTCAAGCAAGTGTTCAAGCTGGACGGCCAGCGATGGGTGTGGGATGTCGCTTTCAGTGCTGACTCCCAGTATATCTTCACTGGTATGTCTCAGACAATCATCTATCCATTGGAGTTGTTCACATTACAGCGATTTACGCTCGGTTGTCGTGCGGTTGTCCAACCGAGCGGTTGCCAAGTATAGGGAAAACATGGTGCCGTACACATGCAACGCTCGGTTTCAGTAGTCGTTGGCGAATCGCGGCGGTTGTAGTCTCCAGTCCAACCGCTCGGTTTTGCTCGGTTGCCGGGCGGTTCGTTATACTAGAACAGGCATGAGAGCGTACACCATGTCTTCAGTCAACCGAGCGGTTTCGAGAAGAGCAGATCACATAGTGCACATTCTATTACAATTTTAGTTCAATTAAATTTATTCTATTATAATTTTCAGTTCAGTTAGTAAGTTCAGGATCATATTTCATAGTAGGTAAACTAGCCACGTTGGGATATCAAAATTCAAACAGATATAACTTGGACAAAAATAAAAAAAACTTAATTTTTTAATTTTATATGATTGTATTAATTTGCTTACACGTTCATGGCAACTGCATTGATTGTCAATTGGTTTTTTATTGCAAAAACAATTTTTTGGTAGTGTCCCAACCTGGGCTTAAGATCGGCCCACGATGGGACATCCCTTGCCCAGGTGGGACATTGAATTAGAAATAAGCAATTTGTTATTTTGGGTACATAAAAAGTTATTTTTTGGAAATTGAATAGCTTTCTCAAAAATTTATTTTTCAGAAAATTTTGTTTTATCGAATCAACAATACCATGAAGAATTTATCTTTAAAATCTCATGGATTTATCTATTACTGTATTGAAATGTTCTGTTCCAAAAATTTAAACTCTAGGCGCTCATATCTCAAAAAGTAATGATCGGAAAAGATGTTTTTCTGTGAAAAATTTTCCATTTGATAGCTTGATGATAATACAAATCGAAAAACTTTGAAAAATATCACCAGTAGAAAGTTTAATGTCAGCCTTTGCCTAGTATTAACCGCGGGCAAACCGCTCTTGAATCGCTGTCATATGTACGAGGCTGGCAAATCGAGCGTTTTGCCAACCGCGCGATTTGTCAACCGCGCGTAAATCGCTGTCATGTGAACAAGCTATTAGATACGCTGGTAGACTTATGTGAGTTCGAGTTTGCTGTATTCTTGCTGTGAAGTGAATGTCGGAGGATTGCGGTGTCTTAATCTGGTTTGTGATAAGGATAATCAACGCTACAATTTACTTTGTGTTTATCGTTGTCACGGAGTTGACCTGGGAAGCTTTGTCGATGGGTTGGGGGATAGATATCAAGAAATAATATCAATCATAATAATAACAATATTGATAATCATCATCATCAACTTAATAAAATAGAGTTATCCAGTTGATTGTTGGCGACATCACTGCAATATTCTCGGCGACCAAATTAATAACATTAGCAGTAGGTACCTTGATACATTATATGAAGCTGGTTTCGTTTGCTGTATTGACGTACAACTAGAGTAACAGCCAATTCATCATCTTGCATTGACCATTTATTCGTTAAACATCATGATACTAATTCCCTTTTCCCGTCAGTATTGAAGTATGATATCACAGACCATTATCCAATAGGTATAATTAAAAACAAAATATAATAAATAGGCCGGAAATTCGTTCAAATTATGACTATCAGAGAACAAACCTTGCAATATTTTCAAATCTTCTATCTGAACAGCCATGGGGCGAGGTCATTTCCTCGGATGACCCGAACACAAGTTCAACTAAATTTATTGAATTAATTCAAAGGTGTATCAGCGTTCAACCTCGTCCCATCCGAGGAGGAGTGCTGATAAAAGACTGAAGCCCTGGATCACTTAAGCCTTGTCAGGGCAATTAGAAAAAGAAATAATTTACACAGAGTAATTAGAAGACAGCCGTTAATGTGCAACTGATAAATTATTACACCGAGTATCGCCGTGTATTAAGCCGACTTCTTAAAACAACTAAAAAGCTTACTATAAACAGAAAATATTTGAATCAACTAACAACCCTAAACAATTTTGGAAAACAATTAATGAAATATCTGGTTCAAATAACAATAAAACTCCTTTTCCAGTACAAAATTTCTTAAGCTCATGCCCCAGCGATAACCATACATTGAATTCCTCACTAGATATTGCCAATGACTTCAACAAATTTTTGCTAACATAGGAGCTGATCTAGCTCAAAAAATAAGACAAAATAATGCCAATATCAGAACAATTCCATTTACACCACCTGACTCTGAATCCAGATTATTCTTAGAGAGGTTTCAGAACAGGACGTTCGCCAATGTGTGATGGGAATTCGGGGAGGCTCTGCCCCTGGCTGTGATGATATTCCCGTTAACTTGATAAAAAATAATATGATATTCTTCTCACCCCGCTCTGCCACATCATAAATTGTAGTTTCAGAACCGGAATTTCCCTGATTTGTTTAAGCTTGCCAAAGTAATCCCTCTCCACAAGTCAGGTAGTAAAGTTGACCTTAATAATTACCGTCCCTATCACTACTTAGTATTTTCTCAAAAGTTATTGAAAAATGTTTTAAAACAATTAACTAATTACATAAAAACTAACAACCTACTCACTGAGTTTCAATTCGGCTTCAGGGACGATTGCAACTCAGAAAACTGCTTTTATCGCTTAAGCGACTTTTAAGGGTGGGTATTAATAATAATAAATACATTCTTCTTCTATTTGTTGACCTCACCAAGGCTTTGATTCTATAGACCGCTCCATCTTGATGAGAAAACTGAATAAATTGGTATTGCTGGGATAGCTCATTCATGGATCAATAGCTACTTGTCTGAGCGTAAACAGATTGTGAGTATCAACAATACATATAGTAATGTTCAGGGAATAGACTATGGAGTAGTCCAGGGTAGTACTCTTGGTCCGGTTCTATTTCTCCTGTACATTAATGACATAATCGAAAGCAATATTATGGGGAAAATTTTGTTATTTGCTGACGACACTGCTGTGTATTTTGAGGGGGATAGCTGGAGAGAAGTGTACAGGACCGCAAATAGTGGTGTAGTGAGACTGAAAAAGTGGTTTGATAGCAATATCCTTAGTATGAATATTAGTAAAACCAAAGTCATGCCTATTTTTCTTCATAAAAAACGTGCCCCACCTCCCCAGTTGGATCTTAAACTTCACATGTGTGGTCGTGAGTGGGATGTTGAATGTGACTGCAGGTCAATTGAGTCTGTAAATGAAATAAAATATCTGGGTATCATTTTTGATAATAGACTGAGTTGGATGCAGCACATAGCCTACTTGAAAAATAAGTTGAGAAAGTTGATCTTCGTTTTCTCTAAATTACATGGTATCCTCAATGTTAAAGAATTAAGAATGGTATATTTTTCATTTGCTCAATCCATCATGACATACGGTATTATTGCATGGGGCGGTGCATGTGATGTATACATTAAAGAATTATCTATAACTCAGAAAGCAATATCAAGGCTGGACTAGGTCTGGAAAGGACTTATTCATCAGATCTCTTGTTCAATTTTTTCAATGTTCTCACCTAAAAAAACTTTTCATCAAATCTGTTATGACCTATGCATTTAAAAATAAGATTGTTTTCAATAATTCCTCTCAACACAATTACTGACCCGCGGCTCATATCTCCATCATTCTGGTGTTTCACGTAATATGAGATCTGTCTGCGACAGAAATGTGACATATCGTTCACGTAATTCTGCGGAATGCACCTTTGTTTGTTAGTCAGCCGGGGGAATGCTCAATATACCAATACAAAAGAGTATTGCGGGGGTGGTTATCTGCCTTAAATAACGACGAATGTGATCTGATTTTGAGATCTGCGTACGTCTAGCCGCTGCGCGCAAACGCGGTTGGTTAAACTCCAGGCTTTCGCTTCAAATTATTCTACTGTAGACCTATATTCTATACAAATTTTATTCCTCTATATATATTATTTTGAGCTTCCAATTTTCATCTCTCTACCTCTATCAGTAATCAACCAATGAATTTAAATGCATCTAACAGCCATTTTAGAATGTTGGTGTGTGTATGGTGTGTGTGTGTGTGTGCTGTCTTCCCCCTCCCTGTATGTGTGAGTTGTATGTGTGTAGTTGTGCTACAATATTTCTATGATTGAATAATAATTTCTATTATTTAACATATCATAATTCAATTTACTTCTTTATTTAAGTTATTCTTTTCATTTCAATACAATGTACCTAGCCAAATCTAATTTCCAGAATTTCTCTCAAGTTAATAATTAAAATAATGTAATCACGAACTCAAACAACTCACAAACAGACCTGCGTGTCCATGTGAGTGTTGTTTCAATTATATCTTTTTATATATTGTTTATACTGTAAATGTTGGAACAAATAAATTTGATTTGATTTGATTTGATTTGATACTGTTCTATGTTCAGAACACACTGTTCAGATAATCGATAGCTTAGCCCTGCACACACATATCGATTTTTGTTCGTACGATATTTTGTCGTCCTTATAAATTCTATTATAGTGAGGTCCACGTTACAATGGCAGTGGAGAAAGATATGAGAAAAACGTTGCCGAACCTCTGTTTTGTCCATGCCTTATATAGACGGTAGCTGATACAGGTTATTGATTAATATTAACTCTAATAGTATTTATCTGATTCAAAATTGCTCGTTATCTGAGTATTGAAGAGCGTAAATTGTTTCTGAAAATGAAAGTGACATAACCAACATTTTGATTTGGACAGTATAGTATAAATGGAAATGGGACAGTTGGGCATGAGCTGTTGTGCCTTTCCTCATGTTAAGTATTTGTACACAATGTGATTAATAAATAAATAAATGAATCAAAGAATTGAATGAAAAAGACTAAGAAAACATTCAATATGAATAATTACCACAATATCAACTTCTCAACTACACAAAAAAAGAATCAATGATTATTAACTGTTCATTCTCGTTTATAATAATAAATTGTATTTTATTAAGCAATGAATTATATTTTTCAATAATTTCATAATCAATTCACATGATTAATATGAATATTTTATTATTAGTTCTACATTGTTAAAAGACGATCTGGCAACAGAGCAAAGCGAGAAAGAGCTAGCGCTATCAGCGTTGTTCAATGATAGACAAGGATAGCAATACCATTGCCAATCAAACACTGCCATTATAACGTGGACCTCACTACAGATTAAATTGATGATGTTTGTCAAGTTCCGTTTAATCTGATAGAATTCATAAGGACGACAACAATTCGTACGAAAAAAATCGATCTGTATGAGCGGGGCTTTAGTACACAGATGTGGTAACTGCTGAAATATTATAATTTCTCAGATCATTTATCATAGAGGAAATGTAGCATAAGAAGATATCCCATGGTTTGTAGAATCATTGAACGTTTGGAAGTTTTGTATCAAATTTTGGTGTTTTGTATCAAGTTGAGATGATACTGTACC
Source organism: Nilaparvata lugens (assembly GCF_014356525.2). Taxonomy (NCBI): domain Eukaryota; kingdom Metazoa; phylum Arthropoda; class Insecta; order Hemiptera; family Delphacidae; genus Nilaparvata; species Nilaparvata lugens. The sequence continues at coordinate 4,655 of NW_024093447.1, read as the reverse complement.
ATGTGTGTTGATACTGTACCATGTGTGTTGATACGGTATCATATTGTAGTGATACTGTATCATTTATGATAATAATAATAATATTATTATTATTATTTATGATGATACCAAAGAGAAAAGATAGCATAAGAATATATCCCATGGCTTGTAGAATTCATTCAAAGTTTGGAAGGTTTGTATCAAATTTTGGTGTTGAGATGATACTGTACCCATGTGTGTTGATACTGTACCATATTGTGTTGATACTGTATCATTCATGTTGATACCATAGAGAAAAGATAGCATAAGAAGATATCCCATGGTTTGTGAAATTCATTCATAGTTCGAGTTTATATCAAATTCTGGTGTTGTGTATCATGTTGAGATGATACTGTAACATTGACCGAGCGAAGTGAGTTCTAAGATTCAAGTCGACGGTTTGGCATTTCTCTTATGTTTTAAATGTTTATATGTTGCGCATTTACGGCGAAACGCTATAATAGATTTTCATGAAATTGACAGGTATGTTCCTTTTTAAATTGCGCGTCGACGTATATACAAGGTTTTTGGGAATTTTGCATTTCAAGGATAGTATAAAAGGAAAAAGGAGCCTCCTTCATACGCAAATTTAAGAGTAAAAATCAGACTATAAAATTATGCATCATAAATCAGCTGACAAGTGATTATACAGATGTGTGGGAAGCCAGTCTATTGCTGTATTTCCATAAGGTCTATAGTTTCAATCAGGTATTTGCATCGTATAGTATCAGGGATGAGAATACTGAATGAGGTCTACTGTTCACAGAACTACTAGTATTGTTTTGATACTGCACCATGTGTTCTGTTACGGTATCATTATTGTATTGATACTGTATCATCTATGATGATACCATAGAGGTAAGACTTCCACAAAAAATCTCCCATCAATTGAACACTTATACATTGCTTATACATTGTAATTGCAACGGCTTATAACCTTCCTCGGTTAACCAAGAATCTATATTGCAAAATTTCAAGTTAATCAGTCCAGTACAGTAGTTCAGACGTGATGATGCGTCATTCGTGTATTTCCTATCTCGTACATGTATAAGCCATTTCTTTATTATATTATATAGATTTTACAATTAATATCCTTCCCATTGAGAAAGATGATTGAAATGTATCAACTTTTGTTCTTCACAGCATCATCCGACAACTTCGCGAGACTGTGGAATGTAGAAAAAGGGACTGTTGAACGAGAATACAATGGACATCAGAGGGCAGTTACAGCCCTTGCTTTGTGTGACGAAGTGGTTACTACTGAGGCGGTAGTCCCGTGAACAGCAACACTTCAACAAATAATTGAATTTATTAATAAATAGGCATTTGTATGCTTGTTTGTACGTGAAAAACTTGACAAAAGCCAAACTTTCTCTATAGTTTGTATAAAATAAGTTGAGACTTGGCCCTCCATCCAGAAAACCTACTACAACGTTGCCAAATTGTGTAAAATTGCAACTTTTGATAGCCCTCTATCCTCAAAAATTACAACGTTGTCAAATTGTGTAAAATTACTTCCTCATTTAACCACAGAATTGTATGTAGAATATCATCCCCAATAGTTTCTCTATAGTTTAATAAATAAGTTGAGACTTGGCCCTCCATCCAGAAAAACTACTACAACGTTGCCAAATTGTGTCAAATTGCAACTTTTGATATCCCTCTATCCTCAAAAATTACAACGTTGTCAAATTGTGTAAAATTACTTCCTCATTTAACCACAGAATTGTATGTAGAATATCATCCACAATAGTTTCTCTATAGTTTGTATAAAATAAGTTGAGACTTGGCCCTCCATCCAGAAAACCTACAACGTTGCCAAACTGTGTAACATTGCAACTTTTGATAGTGGAGCTAGAAAAGTTTCAGGGTTGAAGGATTAAAAGAAAATTTAATTTTTTTGATAAAATTGTGAGAATATGTTTTTTATTTGAATATCATTTCTCTCAGAATATAATAACATCGAGTCACCTGGCTGGCTCAGGTCTGGTTTCTATTTGACATATAAAGTTTATTTTCTCTCTCAGAATTATGGGATGTTGTAACATAGAGAAACAATAGCATAAGTAGATATCCCATGGCATAGGGCGTTTATGTCGCAACTTTTACTGTTATCTCAAGCCGATAGTCCACGTAGTTCTTTCCCGTGAAGCTTTATGACGCTGGTAGTCTCTCATATTGTGCCGTTCATACACTCTTACCCGGTCAAATCAGTAAAAATCAACAATAATCGACAGTAATCGTCTTGGGATAACAGTAAAAGTTGCGACATAAACGCCCTATACCATGGGATATCTACTTACGCTATTGTTTCTCTATGGTTGTAATTAGTAGGAATTCCATATCAAAATAACGAGGAAAATGTGTCCTTTCTATTGATGTTTGAATCATGTTTATCCAACCTATAGTTATTATTTTCATAGTTAATAATTATTTTCATCAATGTTCAGACATTTTGAGGAAAATGTGTCCTTCCTATTGATGTCTGAATCATGTTTATCCGACCTATAGTTATTTCATTTATACATAATTATTTTCGTCGATGTTCAGGCATTCTGAGCGGAAGACATGACATTTTTGAAAGGCTAGAAACGTTTTTGTTTCAAAAGATGAGTGTTTTTTTAAGCAACAAAAATTCTCAGACATAATTGAAATTATTTTCCAAATTGTCAAAAGTAGTCGGAAGATCGTATTTTTGTATCTTAAGGTGAGTACAGATATACGCGCGCGAACATGAGCAATTCACTTTTAATCAGGATGCCAAGCTTTTTATATCTGTATCTTACCGTTTCTGTAAAAATACAGATATAATCAGCTGATTAAAAGTGAATTGCTCATGTCGCGGCGCATATATCTGTACGCACCTCAAGTTAGGAGAGCTGCTGCATGGTAAAATTGCAATTTCACACAATTTGGCATGACTGCATTTTTCGGATGGAAGGCAAAGTCTCAATTATTTCAACTTATTCATACAGACTATAATAGATGAATATATAGGCTTCAGTATGCTGGTTTTTATGTGAAAAACTGGCCAACAACTAAACTTATCTGGTAAAACCTCTTGCAAATGGCTTTTCTACTGTTACTTTATTTTTGTCAATAACGATTTATTACTAATGGTTATTTTACTGTTTGTGTCAACACATTAATTTCATAAGCTGGCTGGCAGAGCTCTAAATCCTATATATTAAGGGAGCAATTTCTGTATTATATCTGGCTATTTATGTTTTACGGATCTCGAAACGGCTCATGATTTTTACGAAATTTGGAACATAGTAGGGTTTATGATATAAAGATTCGATTGCACTAGGTCTCATTCTTTGGAAAACTCGCTGAACGACATTAGAAGGATAATAAATTCATCCTTGGCTGAAACAGCTGTGGATAGTAAAAGAGTGAGTGAGCGAGTATGTGAAAAATCAAAATATCGCATCCCCGAATTCATAAGATGACGTATAGCCAGCTGTGAAATGTAACACGATCATTTTAGAGAATTGTGTTCTGTTTATCAATAAATAAAAATAACGAGCGAAGCTCGGTGCCCCGATATTGATAGATAAAGAGCGATAAGATAAGATACGGTTCCACTCACCAGCAGATTATTAAATTACTGATTCCTAAATTTTATTCTATGTAAATGGCAAGTTACAAACGTCTTTGTATTATTATACTAGAAGGACCCGTGCTCCGCAAGGATCGTATTAAAAACTTGACAAACTGAAAACTTACCTACTGAAATCTTTAAGAAAATAGGCCTATAACCATCCTCGGTAAATTAAGTATCTCAGATTTGGCTGAAATTTGCACCATAGATAAAGCTTGACCTGAAAAATGTCTGAGCCAAATTTGGCACCCCCAGCTACTATACAGGGTGAGTTATGAAGCTGCAAACATAAAATTTTCAAATGGTCATATCTCCTGAACGGTGAGGAATTTTGCAAATCTGATTCCAGATTCGTGTTTCTCGCATCAAAGACCATAAGATCACGAAGTTTGAGCAATTTTCATTTTTCACAAAAAAGTGATAAAAACCATGGACTAACATCGTGAAAAAAAAGTATCTCAGATTTGGCTGAAATTTGCACCATAGATAAAGCTTGACCTGAAAAATGTCTGAGCCAAATTTGGCACCCCCAGCTACTATACAGGGTGAGTTATGAAGCTGCAAACATAAAATTTTCAAATGGTCATATCTCCTGAACGGTAAGGAATTTTGCAAATCTGATTCCAGATTTGTGTTCCTTGCATCAAAGAACATAAGATCACGAAGTTTGAGCGATTTTTATTTTTCACAAAGCATTGATAAAAACCATGGACTAACGTGAAACATACTGAAACAAAAAGTATCTCAGATTTGGTGAAATTTGGACCTAGATTAAGCTCGACGTCAGAAATGTTGTAGCCAAATTTGGCACCCCCAGCTATAAGGTTGAGAACGTTCAGGAGATATATGAGCTACTTTTCATTTACTGTTTCAAAACGAGCGATGGTTAGTCCAAGGTTTAACAATTTTTTTTGTGAAACAAAAAGTATCACAGATTTGGCTGAAATGTGGTCATATTCCGGAATGGTGAGGGAATTTACAGAAATATGAGCCAGATTCGTGTAAGGTCACATCAAAGACCATAAGATACCGA